>NW_010305389.1:35413-49364 GCF_000700745.2 Antrostomus carolinensis | reverse complement strand
TTCATGAGGTTAGCACAGGCCCACCTTTCAACCCTTTCAAGGTCCCTCTGGATGCCATCCCTTCCCTCCAGCGTGTCAACCGCACCACTCAGCTTGGTGTTGTTGGCAAACTTGCTGAGGGTGCACTCAATCCCACTGTCCATGTCTCCGACAAAGATGTTGAAGAGCATCGGCCCCAATACCAACCCTTGAGGGACTCCACCAGGACATTGAGATCATGGGTCACGTTGTCCTCTGCCACAGTCCCCTGTCCCCCCAAGGCAAGTGTTGTTTGAGTTGTGCTCTCGCTGTCACCCCTGCCTCCTTTTTTGAGCCATGCTACCTTGCAGCGAGGCCCACTGTGGCAAGCGAGTGGCAAATCCACTCTCCAGGCCTCATCCAGATGTTCTCTCCATCCTGACATCCTCAGCCATCCAGTCCCCCAGCACTGACAAGCTCAGCAACTGTGATGAACAAAATATTTTGCATAATCAATAATTAACGTCTGGGGTTTCCAAGCAGCTAATTAATCTCTTGGCGAATTGTGAAAAAAAATATTTAGAATATATGTAGGTGTTTTCAAGCCAGGTGAGCAAAGGTTCACACTCAACCCAGGCTCTTATGTCAACCCACGTCCTTTCTAACCATCCCTGGAGAGCTTCTAGCTCCAAGTGATGCTATTCATTGCCAGAGAGTGGACAATATTGATCAAAATATTTGCCTAATGAGATCATATCTGCTTTCCAGCATATGCAATGAGTGACCTCAAAAGGCCTGGTGCCCTTTGGGTGAGCTTGCAAATAACTTAATTGTCTAGCTGAGTCTTGCAGCTCTGGAGGTGAGCTGTACTGGGCTTGTGTGGTGGAGTCAGGTCATCCCCAGCCACGCTGTCCTGGATCAGAATACTGGAGTCAGGGAATATACCTTCACTGGGACACATCAGAACATCCACTCTTAGTGCTCCCACCTAAAAGCTGCGAAATGCAGCATGTAAACCACTGAGACTCCAGGTTTAGGCAAAGGTTTGAGAGGATTTCTCTGGGTTACTAGTTTCAGATTCAGGGAATCTCACATGCTTCACCCAGTGAAACATCCCACCCTCAATAAACTCCTACTAGGGAAACTTCCACCAGGTTCACTGAAAGCTTCAGCAGCAGTTGAGCAGCAGTTGAGCAGTTGAGTACACCAGCCCTGGGATAAGGCTTTGATCCAATTTCACGTATTTCTAATTTCAATGGGGGGTTACAAATTCCTTGAAGCACATTCCTCCTTTGACTAGTGAACCTGTGTGGCTCTCCCCTGTTGTAGACCTGAGAGGTTTGGTAGATAAATCCCAATACAGATACGCAGCCATGGCTCCTCGACAGTGACCAGGGACAGGACCTTGTAGGTCAGGTCTCTGGCAAACATCTATCTGCTCTGCCTTTGTGCTGGGCATTGCTCAAACTCAGGCTTGCTGCAGTCCATTTATGTGCTAGCAAGCTATGAATTTTCTCTCCCCAGTGCTGGATCCTCAGCTTGCCCCAGTATAGCCAAGTCACTGACTCGTGGCTCATTTTGAAAGATTGCCAAGCAGCTGCAGCTGTCCTTGACTCTCTCTCTCTGTTCCAGTGTGGCTTTGCCCAGCTCCACAAGTTCACACTAGGAGACTCCACTCCCCCTTCCCAGAATAGAAGGCATCCAGGGCCCAGCGTCAGCAAGTTTAGCAGCTGTGGGAAGTGTTATCATTTGAGCAATCAGTAATTAGTCTTATTGAAGGGCCAGAGTCCTTGTGGCTAATGAGTAGCTCGAGATGAGACCTACGATCTTCTGACCCTCTGTAAGTCTTGCTGGTGACTTCTAAAAGCTTCCTGGCTTGCTCTCACCTTTGTGCTGGCTGACAAATGGCTTTCTGTCATGGAAGCTGGTCCTCTCCAGCAGATCCAAAGCTCATGGTCAGCTCTTGCCCAGACAGCTCTAGTTATGACGTGTTCCTCCTCACACTACCTGTTCTCCACACTGCTCTCAGCCACCTGTTTCTATGACACCTTCTATGCCCCTTCTCACTTACAATCTCCTACTTCTCCATAGCTGTCATGTCTAGTACTGCTATCGCTGTGACCACGGTTGGCCTTGGTCAGTACTTGAGGAGACATCATAGGAGGACTGTTGTAGGCAGAGACTGGTAGTTGATGGTGATGCATGGATCTTCTTCTGATCCATGTAACTAGCTCCTGGTGTCTCCAATGTCTCTTAGTCCTGTCTTCAACCTGGAAAAAAAATAGACCTCACCTTCTGAAGAGGCTTGACTATGTGAGGACAGACTTTTGGCTTTGACTTACGCTGAGGAACTGTGAAATCAGAGCACAGGCTAAATAACTCATCCAGGGGAAGAGGTTGACTGGGTAGCACTTGCATATCTGTGCAGATGCTTAGTGCATTGGGGCACTGGTTCCTACAGGAGCAACATGGAAAATCAAGGCATGGTGGGATTAAGGGATTTGCCTGGGACCTATCAAGCCTCCTTGTCCGTTGTTTTAGCTACTAAATATCTCTACTTCCCTACAGAAAGCTGAGCTCTTACAGAAAGTGGCTTTTTTAACTTCAGCAGTGTTCCAGGCTTGGAGTATTCATAGCCCTGAGTTACCATGCATAGGCAGAGGGATGGGAACATCTTGGACTCAGCTAATTCAGTTGATTTATTGTTCCCGATTCTGAGAGCAATCCAGAGTATAATGGGATGTGATCTGTTCATCTGCCATCATGTTTAGTGGGATTGGGGTGAAGAGAGTCATGAGAGCTCAGAGCAGCTGTGGAGGACTATCGCCTCCTCTCAGCTGGAAAGGGTGGCAAGAACAACAGCAGTGGTGGAAGATTTATCCTTAAGAAGGGAGGGACTCAGTGGGACCTAATAGCAGCCTTCCAGTACCTGTGAGGAGGTTATCAAGAAGATGGAGCCAGACTCTTCAGAGCAGTGTATGGTGAGAGAAGGAGAGATAGTGGGTATAAGTTGAATTAAGAGAAGTTCAGACTGGTGATAAAGACACACATTTTTCTCTCTGAAGGTGGTCAAGCATCAGCAGGTTGCCCAGAGAAGCTGTACAGTCTCCATCCTCTGAGGTTTTGAAGCCTGCACTGGACAATGTGACCTTATAGCTGACCATGCTTTGAGCATAAGATTGGACTAGAGACTTCCCGAGGTCTCTTCCAACATGAAATATCCTGCGACACTATGATGAAGTCAACATGGCTGGGCTCATAGGAAGGGCAACACTCCAGGACTGTTCCACCTTCTCACATCATTAACTCCAAGAAGCCTCTATTTGAGTTCCTGAAGGCTAGAAGAAGATGGCTGAGCATGCCTGAGGTCATGGATCACCACACACTGGCTTCCTCTTTTCTTGTGCTTTTTGGACTTGCTTTTTAGTTTAGATGATTTCACTGAGCTGTTCAGAGCATGGCCGTAGGAAGCAACTGGTGTGATCACAGGCACAGTAAACATGCAGCAGCAGGAGGAAAAGGTCAGGTAGAAGGAAGACTTGACCAGTGACTTCTGCACAAGCTGGTGCACCAGGACACTATGACCTGAAGAGCAATGGGTCACACAATGAATGTGGGTTGCTTTGGGATTCCTTGCTGGGTCACTGAAGTCTGGTCTAGGGTAGCTGGGGTTAAACTAAGTCACAGTGCTTACAGATAAAGCAGTGCCTTGGAGAGAAAATGCTCATAGCTTCTTTGGGAAAGGGGAGATTCACGGGGTCTCTTCTATCTTCCCACAAATGTCCCAGGATGGCTCTCTTCTGAGCTAGGACATTGGATTTAACAGAGCCCATACCCCATCCATGGTATCTCCTGGGCACGTGTCCCATCCCAGGATCTTCCCAGGTATTGGAGTGAAACAGAAGGAGACTCACAAGGTCTGGCAGCTGACCGGCTGTGCATGAGCCAACAGGCCCAGTGGGATGCACAGAGATGCAATCACACCATCCCTGCTGTGCTGCAGGCCAGGCTGGAGCGCTTAGGGCCTCCAGGGCAAGAGAGGGACGTCACAGTGGTTGTGTCAGTGCCTCTGAGCTCACGGTCATACAAAGCCTGCAGATCACAGTGGCTGGAAAGGCTGGGGGTGCAATGTGCAATATTGCAGCAGTTTCTTCCTCTCTGTTTGCTGTGACTTGTGAGGCAGCTTTTGGCACTGTGGTTCACATCCTCTCCAGATCTGCTGGCTACGTCAAAACCATATTTGCTCTACAAAAACTGCCCAACTCCACATGCACTTTACTGATGAGGAGACAGAGAGGTCTAAAATCCTGGTGTGGTGGTTGCTTGCAGGGCAGATACCTGTCAATGAGGCAAACCTTACCTTGGGGATGCTCAGGATTGCTTCAGCTTGCGCAGCCCCACTTCCAGCTCAGCTCCCCTTCGGGACGTACGCTGCTTTGGCTGGAGAATGCTAGATGTTTAGCAACTCGACGTCCAGAAAAACCTGCAGTCACACAACTATATATAGCCTGAAAGAGGCCATGAATATGGTGATGCAGTCTGGAAGCTGTTCCTGGCTGCTCTCCAGCAACTGGGAGCAAGGCGCATGGCTTTTGCTTTTTTGGGACAGTGGTGTGTAGGGGAGGTGGGGACCAGGGGGTTGCACCATGATGGTCTCAGAGAGGACTTCATCCTCATGTGCCTCCGAGAGCAGGCTGGTGGGGTGAGCCAGCAGATGTGATGTCATTCATGGTGTTTGGGGCTTGGGAGGAGTTTTCAGTAGTGTAGCGACCTGGTCCAGGACTTACTCAGCTGAAGCTTCCTGGTAGATGGGACTTGGAGAAATCCTGATATGGAGACTTGTCATCTTTCATACTCTGTGGTTGTGGACCCCTTTTAGCCCCAAAACAGGGCTGAAGGCTCTCAGTGATGGGACTCCTGGGAGGGTCACAGAAATGGCTCTGATCTCACCCCCTGGTTTCCTCTGGCCTGAGGACTGTAGGGCCTCCTTGCGCTGCGAGACCTCATCAGAAAGCCATCATAACAAGCCATCACCACAAGCCATCACCACCAATCATGGCTCCAGCAGGACCAAAGCACAGCAATGAGCCTGCTAGCCCCAGCCCTCCCTACCCCTCATCCTAAACATTGCTCTGAGGGCACCTAACAAAGTGGTGGACACCTCAGTGGGTCTCTCTTTCTTGCCCAGGGAGGCAAAACCATCTGTGACCAGGTGGTGGGATGGAGTCAGTGAGGACTGTTGTCTTACTGGGTGCCACACTTGTGCTAAAATGCTCAGACTTGGCTACCTCCATTTTGCTGAAGAACTGGCAGCTGCTGGGAACAGCCCTGGGCAGGAGCCATGACACTGTATGCCCTTGTCCAGGGGCTGCTGTGCCCATGGTGATAAGGGCTGTCCAAAGAGGAGATGGGGCACAGGAAGGGACCAGAATTTGGCCCCCAAGGTGGCTCTTACTACCTCCCTGCTCCAGGGACAGGACTCCATGCTGGAGAAGATCTCTGTGCCAGCAGCTTCAGCATCTCCCTCCTCTCTTGCCTCAACAGCCACCGCTGCCACAAGTGCTCTGCTGCCCGGGGAGCTCCCAGGGCTGGGGATGGCATTCAGGGCAGGTGGAGAGGTCAGTGAGAGCTTCAGGGCTTCAACCAGGACACACTTTGGCCCTGCTCACAATCCAGAGCCACAGTCAGTGCCTGGCTGCCGAGTGGGAACTTCTGGGGCCTTTTTCAGGACAAATCATAGGCTGGCTTTGCGGGGTTCAGCTTGCCTAATCTGTCTGCTACTTAAAGCCTTTTGGGATGTACCTGGGGGTGTTCATCACTTGTGTCAGCCCAGGTGGCTCATCCTGGTCAGGGTCTCTGTGTGCAACCCAAAGGGGGAAATCTGGCCTTGACCTATCAATGCGGAGGGGCTCCTGCAGAGAGCCAGCTCTTGCACCCATCTGTGCCAAGGGAAAGGCAGGAGATGGTCAGAGCAGTCCCTATCTCTGGGGTATCCTGGGAGCTGCAGTCGTCACCCCTCTACCCCTGGACGTGCAGACATTGTCTGCAGGTTGCTGTTCCTGGGACAGATCCCCTTTGCCATATTAACAAGGTGATTGTTAATATTGGAACCTACTGACAGGAATCAGAATCAGCTTCTGGTTTGCTCCACTATTGCTCTGAATGATTCTCGTGCCCAAAGATCCTGAACAAGGCTGGGGAGGGCAGCGGTAAGCCTGGCACATCATCCTGGGTGCTTCGTCATGTGGACAGCCCTGGCAGACAAGGAGCATCCTGGAAAGCAATGCATGGAGCTGGGCTCAGTGCACCTCGTAGTGCTTGTCACATCCCGTTCGCTGATGCAGGAGCATTCCTGTTCCTTCTTACTAATGTTTGGCTGCATGTGGTCAACATTATGGGAAAAAGCATGGGAGAGGTGGGTGAAGAGCATTTGGCCAAAGCAATGTGACTATGCACCCTGTCCTGCACTCTGTCCCCACGTGTCCTCCCCTCTCTGCTTCAGCAGTGGTAACTCTGGGTTCAGTTCAGGCTTAGCTCTTCCCTGTGCATACTGAGATGCACAACAGTCTCCTGTACATCAAAATATTAATCTGTAGGTTTTACAGTGCTGAAGGAGCAGAGAGTGCCACAGCGTGAGTGCTCAGAAGCAGACGGCGCTGCTGCATGGAAATCCATGCCCAAATGCTCCATATCATATCGTACAGCATATGTCTAGAGACAGGCCAACAAATTTAGACCTGAAAATGTGTATAATTGCCAGGAAGGACTTTGAGGCTGGAAGAGCTTCAAAGAAAACAGAACTTGTATGCCTTGACAGCAGTGTGGTAGTACTCTGGGCATTAAGTTTAGTGGGGTGAATCCCATGTTCGTGTGTTACTCAGTCCTAGCAGTGCCTGAAGGTCGAATCTGGCTTGCTCCAGAGCCTGCTTCAGCTGAGAAACTTGCACCACTTAAATATTTGTTGGTTTGGCTCAAAAATAGAGCTTGCTGGGTTTAGCATGATACACAATATTCCCACATAGCTCTTATTCTCTCTTCCTACTAACTCTGCAGCTTAGTTTTTTCAGTGCATTGCCTAGAAACTGCCCTGCAAAAGCAGAAAAAGCTGTCACTGACATTGGTCAATGACACGTGGCTGAGAGCAGCACACAGAACTGGTCATGGAGACTGGTTCCCTTGGAGAGCCCGCCACTCCACCTCTCCTGGTCCCCAGCAAGGGTCCTCAGCCAACAATGCCACCATCCTCTGCTTCAACACACCCTTGTCCCCGTGGAGTCACCCATCTGGAGGGCAACCAAGTCTGCAGGAGAGGCAGGATGTCTGCAGGCAGATCCCCAGCAGTGTTGCCCTTCCGGGGTAAGCAGCTTGGAGGTGGTGTTAAGTGTCCTGAATGGCTTCCACTGGCTGCTGGGTGCATTCAGAAGTGACTTGAATTGTGGCGTGACCTGTCCCAGGGGGTATCTGGCTGTGTGCTGTCTCTCCTGATAACGCAGTTGTTGTCAGAGGGGGTTGCAGCACTAGCAGAGCAATGCCTGGGCATGTCCCAGGTCTGGGAGCCATGGGAGCCTGCAGGAAGGTCGGTCTGGTCATCCCTCACAGTGCGAGAGGGGAACCTCACCCCAGCTTCCCTCGGCACCTCCCATCACCTTTGCTCTGTGGGATCTCCTCCATGTCCCCTCCACACCCTGAGCCCACCTTGGCATGTCACCATCCTCACCCCTGAAGCCCCATCCCTGCAGCACTATCTCCCCAGTCTCTTGGCCCTCACTGTCAGCACAGTGGGGAGCATCTGGGGTCTCCCCAGACCTTAATTTCTTTAAGAAGCCAGGTGAAACCCAGCAGTTTTTAGGATCTGTGTTAGCAGAGAAGAGTGAGCAGATGGTAACCTAAAATCCCCGTGCCCTGAAGAGTGAGCTAGTGATCATTTTTGAAGCCCTTGAGATTTTTTTTTTCTTCCAGATCCTGCTGAGTCTGGTGAGGACTATAATTGTAGCTTGGACTGGCTGGAGAGGGCAATACCCGGATGGGCTCCCTGCCTTTCAGGCTGTAATTGGGTCCTGGCGATACAAAGCACAAAGCTCTTTCCTTCCTGTTTGCTGTACTCCCTCTGTGAAACCTTCCCCTGCCTGTGCTGTGCATGCTGGAAAATATGTAAATACCAGGGCACAGGAGAATTCCTCCCTCATGCCTGCGCCACGTCTGAAATACCCATTAAAAATATATGTTCCAAAAAGAGCACCTCTGCACTGAAGTACAAACTCTCCTGGCAATGGGGGGCTGTTTGAAGGGAGCTAGAGGAAGAGGATCAAAGGGTTTCACCGTACGCATCGTCAGGAGAAGGGACGATGCGGCTGTCCCAGCTAAATTAGCAGCAGGAACGGGGATTTTGGAGGCTACACAAAATCAATAGGACTATCTGGAAACGCCTGTCACTCATGCAGGAGACTGTAATTCAGCAGCGGGGCCTGCAGCACTGTTCTGTGGCTTGGCTGGCCGTGCCAAGCCCAGGGAGGCATGCAGCCTCCGGGGCTGCACCCAGCTGGGGAATGGGGACGAGAGGATGGAGTAGGCTGCCAGGGCAGGGGCTCCTGCAGCAATAAGAAGGTCTACTGAGGAGCTTTGGGGATGTTAGTCTCCCTCAGCCTGGCTATTTCAGCCCAGCACCAATGGCATGGGGTTCTGGTGGCATCACCCCCCTGTCCCCTGTCCCTGAGGTCTTGTCCCAGCTGGGGATATGGTGTGACAGGTTGGTGGGGAGAGCAGGGAACCCAGTGCTGCACACATCCTCCTGACCCCTTCCCTGCCTCATGGCCTTGGGTGCCTGGGGACTTAATTACCCAGAAATTTGTTGCTAAATCTCCTCTTCAGCTTGGCAGGGGACACTAAATTGTCCCAAAGACCCCAAGTGATGTAGAAGCACAACCTGGGCTTTCTGGGAAACCTGGCTGGGAACGTGTGGGAGATGAGGGCTGGTGATGACTCCAGTCCTGGTCCCCCCCCGAAAAGGCTTCGAGGATGTGCCTGGGGCCAGGGTAGTCATGGGGCAGCAGCTCCCCTTTCCAGGCTGGGCACTCTCGCAGCTCCTTCCGATGAGAAAGGGCAACCCACAGAGACGTTTTCTTCTTCAAAGGAACTCAGTGTTTGGCTAGAGCTTTCAAAGGAAATTTAAAAAGAGAAGATAAAAAAGAAAGTTAAAAGCTGCCCAGTGAGGGGTGGAAACAGGAACGTGGGGAGAGATCAGGGGCAGCACTGGCAGCAAAGCAATGGCAGGACACCGACCAGCATTGGTGAGAGGGGCGGGGGGGAGAAGAAGAGGAGAGCCTTCATCAGGCGTTTGTCCAGCCAGGGCATCTATTCCCATCCTCCAGCATCTGTGTCTGTTGTGGCCACCTGCAAGCTGGGTCTCCACATCTCCAGAGCCCTGTAGAACCCCAACCCAGAGTGGGGCTTGAGGCCAGCTGTGATGGGTGACAGTGCTGGAGCCAGGGAGCTGTGCTTGGGGAGTGGGACCAGCAGCATGGGAAGGGTAGGATGCAGCGGGGATGCAGAGCGAGACACCGGGAGGGAAAATGTTAATCAACTGCAGTGCCTCCCTGAAAGGAGCCAAATGTAAATGAGATAATTAAGCTATTATTTAAAGCCGGGAGACGGTGGGGACAGGCCCGGGGTGGCCGGACTGCATTTTAATCAGCTGCCTGGCTGGGGCTGGTGAGCCCATGTTTGCGTCCCTGTCTCTGCATCTCTGTCTCTGCGTCCCCGCCTCTACATCCCTGCCTCTGCATCCCTGCCTCTGCTGCCAGGCTCCCCACATCCCATGCAGTCCCTCCATGGCCATGTCCCCTCCACACAGCTGCTGCCATCCCACTTCCCCAGGTATACGCCCAGGGGTGAAGGGTCCAGGTGCGGGTGTACCTACATCTGTGTGATCATCTTCCTGTGGGATTTTGGTTAGGCCTCAGGAACCCCCCTAGAGCCGCAGTTTACCTGCTCTCACTATTTCGGATGCTACAATCTAGTAATGAGAATAAGCAGTAGTGGTGAGGATAAGTCTAGCCAAGGAGAAGTAGAACATAAATGCTCCAATGATGTTAGCTGGACTGACCTCCAAAGGCAGTGACTGGGCTTTGGGAGCCTTTTTTTACCTTCTCACATGGAGTTACAAGGTGACGAGAAATCTAAGTAATTGCCCTGTGGCTCAGTTGCTCCAACTCTGGAAGCAACCTTGAGATTTAGAGAAGCTCTCAGCACAGTGGGGAGCTCCAAGGTCACTTGTGAACTGCAGTGAGCCAGTGAATGTGGCAGGATAGGATTTTCTTCCTGCTTTTCTTGGTTTTGGTCAGGAATGGAAAAGAAAACCCTGTCCAAAGCCATCCATGACACGGAGTGTGAGCTTTGTTTTGTTCCCTGTCATCAGGACAATCCTCCTCTGTGGTGGAAGATGTGGTTCTTGGAAACAGAGACCTCTGAACAACAGGGAAAAAATGGATGATTGTGCACTGCCTCTTCTCATATACCAGTTGGGATCTAGGTGAAATGAAGTAGGGGCCAGGTTCAAAAGAAAGCCAAGGAGATGTTTGTTCTGTGGAGCATCCGTAAGGGAAGCTCCTTCCTGCAGGGGAGCGGGTGCTCCCACTTGGCATGGGAGGTGTGAGAGTTGAAAGACTCATGGAAAAAGCCCATGGAGAGCTCTTAAGCAGAAAGGCAGTACCTCTCTAGCTCAGAAAACCCTGCTCCATGAATGTCTGGAGATCAGGAGAGCAAGGAAGCATTGCACACACCACACATATTTGTAATGTCTTCCCCAGGCACCTGGCAGATCTCCTAGATCCCCTAGGAGACAGGGGACCAGGTTAGAGGAACATCTACTGTGTGCCTGTAATACAGCCCTTATCTTTCAAGGGGCTTTCTTACTGTATGCTGAAAGAGAAAACTAAAAGCCTGATCCAGAGTGGCTTTCAAGTGCCTTACTCTTATTTAGGTACCTAATTCCTTCATTTTCCATTCTTTTGCAGAGCTGGGCCTTTAAATCCTGAGGACACTTCAGGAAATGTTATCCAGCACCCCCTCTTAGCAAAAGATTACCCCAGCGCCCTTCTCGCCAGTCCACAGATCCCCGAGCATCCTGGCAGTGGCAGCAGCTGACCCATGGCCATGCTCCGTGTTCCTTCCCGGGGCTACCAGTGCCGGCGGGGTGTCTGCCAAGGCTCCCTGCTGCCGGGGAGCACCACACTGACCCACTGGAGCGTGAATCCAGCCTCACCCTGCCTTATGTGCCCGAAGCAGCAGTTTTTTCGCTTCTCTCCACCCAACCAGCCAAGCTGCAGCTGCCTCCCCTCTCCCAGGCCTGGGGAAGGACTTAGGGTGCAATTGAACTATAAATGGCACCAACAA
Source organism: Antrostomus carolinensis (assembly GCF_000700745.2). Lineage (NCBI taxonomy): Eukaryota > Metazoa > Chordata > Aves > Caprimulgiformes > Caprimulgidae > Antrostomus > Antrostomus carolinensis. The sequence continues at coordinate 38,015 of NW_010305389.1, read as the reverse complement.
CGCTGCAGTTCTGCTGCATTTTTATTTGTGCACTCAGCGTGTGCATGGGCAGGTGTTCCCTTTACATTTACCAAATTAGGAAATGGGTTTGCACTGTTGTCCTCTCCCTTTCCTTCCCCTCAGCTTTCTGGGCGAGGTGAGTGCTATCGGCCATACTGGTGAGGTCCTTTTGGGTATGGTCATGGGCTGTATCCAGGGCTCAGATCTCAGTGGCCCCAGGGCAAGATCACACAGGTTTAGCTTGGCAGCTATGCTGGAAGTACTTTATAGCTCGGAAACCATTCAAGGAATGAAGAAAGCAAATCCCCTGTGATTTACATAGCCGATCCCATAGTGATGAGGAGGTGATGCTAAGTCTGGAGTCACACATGGCACAGGGGTTGCAATGCCTCAGTCCAAACTGACTATCAGATGATGTGAAACAGAGAATACAGGAAGTAAAATGGGTGGTTCTTAGTGGTTTGTTTGCATTAGGAAACAGTTTGCATTTCTTTTTTTTTTCTGCCTGTTATTCACAGGCAAGACAAAATTAGCCAAACAACCTTCTTCTGAGCTCTGAGATTTACTGCAATGTGACTCAGTTTCCCTAACTGTGATCCAGGGATAACAACCTTTTCTTCCCAGCCAGTGGTGTGGGAAGATTCGTGCATCTCTTCCTTGAGGCAAAGCTCAGTCTAGAGGATCCAAATGGGAAGAAACTCTGCACCTGCCTGTCTTTAATCCTAATTCCAGGACCAGATGTTTTCCAAACTACTGATGAACATGTTATAGGGTCATACAGTTGCATGTGCTGGATACAAGAGGAGATGCTGACTAGACAGCTGCTGTGGAGAGCACAAACACAGCCTTGTGCCTTCTTCCCCTGGGCCCAGAAAGGACCCAAGCAGTGGACCCCAGGTTACAATCCATTTTGTGCTGAAGGAGATGCTGCAAGAGCTCAGAGGAAGCCTCGGAGTGCCTTGAGCTCTCTGCCTGTGAAGGAGCCATCCAGGGTGGGCAACCTTCATTTGTAGAGGTCTACTTGCAGATGTCTTGAGGTGGCAAAGGTGACTCCTAGCCTTGCTGTGTCTATATTGAGCAAAGGAGGGAGGTCACCTGCCCTGAAGCTTGACACCATCCTGAAGAGCTTTTTCACACCATCCTCTTTGGTGTGGAATTGTGGCTGCGAGGTGGCCAGGGCTGGGGCAGGGCTGTGGACCATGCTGAGTGGGACCTGTGCCTGGAGGGGGAAAGCTTGGTGCCACAGTCTGCAGCGCTGGCACAGCTTAGCAGACTCCCATCAATGCTACTGGCACAAGTGGTCTCTGGTCTGTCAGTACTGGGTGGTGGGCTGGGGGGTTGGGAGGGGCTTTTCCAGCCTGCACAGTGATTCTAGGCTAATCTGTCTCAGGATCAGATGAAACTAAATAAAAAAACCGACTCAGCGCCCCAAGCACGTGTAAAGTTGTTTTCTCAAGGGTTTGTCCAAATGCTGAAGTTCCCATTCTCCCAGCAGGAAGAGGAGAGAAAAAAACCCAGGCACAAAAGCCTTAGGAGCAGGGCTGGCTGACAAGGGTGGGAAGGGGGCCAGGGCTGGGCGCCGTGTGCTGGCAGTAATTTTCCACATGCAGTGGATTAGGTGAGGCTCTCGGTCAAGAGTGAATTCTGTAGTTTTGTTTTTTTTTCCTTTCTTCCCCACCTCCAAAGACCGGTGTTGGATGGGAGCCTGGGAGAGGCAAGAAAAAGGTCTTCTCTATCAGACAGCTGTTGAAAGATGTCAAATAAAGAGGCAGGCATCAATCAGAAACCGTTAGAGGCAGCAAATGTGAAGGATAAACTGCAGGACAGGTAGTTTTTGTCACCTTGAGAGGCCTTTGAAGATTCTTCCTCTCCTGGCTGGGGACCTCAGCTGACTTCCAGCTGCCTGGGGCTCTCTGGGGTTGGGCAAGCTGCTGCCCCAGTAGGATGGGCGAGCTCTGTTTGCCCAATGCACAGCAGCTGCCTTGCCAGCCAGAGGTGGGAGAACATCATTTTGCATCTGTTAGGAGACAAGGATGGGTTATCCATCCTCTAGGATGGGGTAACCTCAGACCCTCCTCCCATCCCTCATGTGGTCCCCAGGGCTAGTGGCTGATCCTGGTGGGGTGTGCAGCCATCTGAGCTGAGCTTATCAACTGAGCCCACTCGCATCCAGCCCTGACCCTGTCCTTGTGTCCCTCATGTCTCATCCTGGACATGTCCCAGGGCACGCCAGGCTGTCCCGTCCCCAAGCCCTTCCTACTCCTTCTGCCACGCATCCACCCCCGAAGCCCTGGGAGGATGTGGGTCAGGCACCGCAGGCTTGGCCATTGCGTTTTTGCCACGCTGCAGTGTGTCACAACTCTAATCAGATCTCATGCTCCAGGGAGCAATTCACTTCCCCATGGGAAAGCGTGAGATGCTTGTGCTGGGCCTCACACGTGGCTCCCTGCCCACAGAGCAGTGCCCAGCGGGGCACGGAGGACATGCCAGCAGAGCTGGCAGGGATTGATGGGGCTAAGGGGCAAGCATGCTGTGCTCGACTCTGCCCCAAGACAGGAGGTATTGGTGGGGCCACCCTAGTGTGGCCACAGGGAACTGGCTC
>NW_010305389.1:337-35401 GCF_000700745.2 Antrostomus carolinensis | reverse complement strand
GGCCACCTCCATCCCATACATCTAGGCATCACTCCATCCCTTCTGTCCATCCCACCCCAGACCACCCATCCCATCCCATCCCATCCCATCCCATCCCATCCCCTGTTTCATCACATCCCATCACATCCTATTCCATCTTATCCCCTGTTTTATCCTGTCTCATCCCATCCCCTCTGTCCCATCACATCCCCTCTCTCCCACCACATCCCCTCTGTTTTATCCCTTCCCATGCCATGCCATCCCATTCCATCCCATCCCATCCCATCTCATCCCTTCTGTTTTGTTCTATCTCACCCCATCCTCTCCCCTGACCTCTGTTTTACCCTGCCTCATCCTGTCCTATCCCGCCAGTCCTCTCCCACACCATCCCATGCTATCCCATTCCGTCATCTCTGGCCATCTCATCCAACTCTGCTGATTCTGTCCTGTCCCATCCTATGCTCCCCTCAGCAACAGCTGTGTCACTGTCTGCCTCTCCTGGTCAACAGTCTTGCGCAAGCCTCTGGTCCCGACCAGTCCCTCACTACCACCTGTTTCTCTTCCATTCCAGCCCCATTCCTGCAGTGTTGGCTGTGCCACAGGCAGGAGGTGGGGTGGTGGAACAGAGCCAGGACACTCTCCCTTGGCTGTCACAGCACACACCCACTGTCACGACAGGACCAGAGGCTGCCAGGAGGATGGGCAGCAATGAGCTCAGGGCAAGCCTCTCCCAGGGCATCACTCTGGCATGAATTTTTCCCCAAGACCCTTTTTCTACAACTCCTGTCCAATATGCCTACCACCTCCTTGGGCAGTTTTGCACATATCTAGCACTGAGTCATGGACAAATGTCAAGCAAGGGCCGATTTACTACAAACGGAATGGTTAGGGTCTGATTCTGTGGCATGCAGAAAGGACTGGCTAGAGTGGGGTCCTAGCCCTGGAGAAGACAGGGACCCGGCGTCGGGGGACAGCTGCCTTTGTGATTTTTGCAGTTACTGAGGGAAACGATATGGCTTGACTCAGCCATTTTATAGCATCTCTTGAGCTCAGTGAAGCTGGTGCTAAACCTCAGTCGCTTTGATCATGACAAATAGGAGCTGGGAAGCCAAATTCAGTGCAAAGTCACCAGCTGCCTAGGAAGCTGCTGCTTTTTTCAGGTTTTAGTTGTTGAACTGGTGCACGGCTTGTGACTGCCACCTGCACTGCTAGGGCCAGCCAAGGTGGCCGGGACGGTGCCGTCTGAGCTCCTGCTCTATGAATCCAGAGGAGCCTCGGGATGCTGATGGGACTGGTCCTGCCTGCATCTGCTCTCACCTCAGTGCGAGGAGCTGGCAGGGGAGATGCTGAGGGATGATGTCTTAGACCTCAGCTGCATTGGTGTCTTTGGCTGATGGCAGGTCTTCTGCTTTTGATTCATTGGCCATGTCTTCCTGAGCAGGAAGATACCCTGGGGTGGGCAGCTAGCAGGTCACAGGGCTGCTGTCCTGGTTTTCTGGATGGAGGTGAATGCCCAAGTCTCTGCCAGGGCATCGGTGGCCCAGGTCACTCATTTTGTGCCCTCCTCAGTTATCCCTCTTCCTCCAGAAGCTCAACTGCAAAGCTGGGGACACTGTGTGGGGCTGCAAACCCCACTGAGGAATGGTCAAGATATGTGTTTTTCAGCCCCTGGGCAGAGGGAGTGGTCTTCAAGTGCATGGACCTCTCCAGGTGCCAGCGTGAGGTCTTCTGGAGAGGCAGAGAAGCTGAGATGCCTGACTGGGGGCTGTTTGCAGTGCTGGGACTGCATGCTCCCTGTCCCCACTGTGCTGGCACAGCTGCATCCCCAAATAGGTGCCCTCAGAGGGACAGCAGGTCCCCTGAGCCCTCACTGGGTGTGCATCTCTCCCCATGTGAACATGGGAGGGGATGTTGTGAGAAGGCAGGGGGATGCAGGGGTGGAAGGCAGCCAACCCCTCCCTGCTCCCACTGCGCCTCGCTCTACTTGCTGTGGTCCCCAAGCCCCCTTCCCTTCCCCTCTGCTGCCTTTTATGCAGCTTGCCCAAGGCTCCAGGGCCTGGGGATCTTTCCAGGCTTCCACAGCTGGGGTTTGGCAGCTCTAATTTTAGGCACTTCTCAGTTTTGCTTTCTCACTGCTCGGTTGAGGAAAAGTGCTTGTGGAGGGAGTCGAGCCTGGCCCTTCCCCAGCGCTCCTGTCTTTCTCTTTGTCTGTCTCCCCGGCATGCTCCTGCCTGGTGTCTGCTGCACTGAGACGCTGGTGGACATTAATAAGTCCCTTTTAAAGCCAGTGCTCTTGCAGGGGTGCAGTGTGGAGACACATGTGAAGCCAGGCCCCCCTCTCAGACTTCCTGCTGCCTCATGGTGATGCTCACCAGACCCATGCCCCCCTGAAAACTCTTGGAAGGGCTCAGGTCCAGGCTGAGAGGCTGCAGGCTTGGAGGAAAGCCCAGCCAAGGCCACCAGACTGGACATGTATTAACCACAGTGACCCAACCCCTTTTAGTCAGGCTGAGTTTCTGGGAAGAAATTGGGGAATGTCTTGCTGCAGGAAATCCAAAAGCTAAACATGAATCCAAAAAAGTGATCAGATCAATCCATGCACATAAAATCCAGCGAGAGCTAATCTAGCCCTTAGATCGTCCCTTGCACCCTGTTAGCTCTGCTGCAAGATGTGACCCTGGACCAAGTTAGTGCTGGGGCTGAGCCAGTACAGTGGGTCAGTTCTAGTTCCAAAGTCCAAGCTAAGGATAGCTCTAGGTGTGTGACAGGATATTTTGCCCAAAGTCTTTGCTATGCAATCTGACCACAAAAGTGGAGTACAACAGCATCCCCCTCCCTGCACCCTGAGGGAAAGTATCTTCTGAGGAAAAGAAGGAGAATTTTTTTCCCAAGGAGGAAAAACATCAGGTGAGGTGGACAGAGGAAGTGGCGGCAGCTGGGAGAGCAGGCTGTGCTAGCTGGGCTGGATGCTGCCCGCAGGCCACTGCTGCTCGCACGCGAGAGGCACATTGGGTTTTGTCCCATGTATCTGACAGGCTTTCATCTTCCAGCAGGGAATGGCTGGGGCTGGAGATGTCTAACTGGCTTGCGAGCTGCCTGCTCCTGAAAGGCCTCTGCATCCCATTATCCATAAACCTGTTCATGGCACACAGCTAATTCAGGCAATTTGCGACACTTTTACGCTGTCGATATAATAACCACCCCATCAGCCTTAGCCAGGCTGCAGCATCGTGTCATGAACAGCAATCTGCAAATCAGGTTTCTAATGCGGGTCCTGCGGTCCCTACGGCTAGGGCTGTGGGATCAGTGGCAAGACCCGGCTGTGCTCTGGTGCAGGACATGCCAGCACGGACCCCGGGATGCTCCCTGCATGTGGATCCTCTCTGGTGCCCATGGGAAGCAGGTCTGTCAGGGTCCCCAGGGAAGCACTGCGCTGCAGGTGAGAAAGCCCAGCTGGTCCCCCCACGCTGGCACCCACTCCTCCTGTTGCCGGTTTGTTGGACCCACATCCCACCTTATCAGAGGGTCACAGCAGCCAGGGGGGCCCAACCAGCTCCTCTCCCCCACTCCACTCTTCATAGCTCACAGAGAGCGGGTGGATGTGGTTCTGGCTCTGCGTTGCTGCCAGATTTCTTCTGGGCATTGCTGCTGCCAGAGCCGGGCTGGGGTGATGACAGGGGGGCATGGCAGGGCCAGGAGCAGGGGGCCAGGACCCCTCCCGATGTGCTGCCCGGCAGCCCCTGCCCAGTGGGGACAGCTCGCACAGGTCATAGAACCATAGATTCATCAAATGTTTTGGGTTGGAAGGGACCTTAAAGCTCATCCAGTTCCATGAGCAGGGACACCTTCCACTAGACCAGGTTGCTCAAAGCCTCATCCAACCTGGCCTTGAACGCTTCCAGGGAGAAGTGGGCAGCTACCATTTCCAGGTGGTCTCCTCGGGGCAATGGAGGAGCACTGTCCCATGGGCAGGGGGATGGGTGCCATGAGTGTTCCTCCTGCACAGGGGCTGGGGGGTGCATCTGTGGAGATGAGCCACACACCTGGTGGGATGGAGCAGGATCACTGTGCTCAGCTGAGCTGTGCTCGTGGCGGGGATGAGGTGGGTGCCCATGAACGATGGCTCCACAGCAGATCTGTGGGATGCCCAGGACGGGCCAAGTGCCCTTTTGAGAAGATGCTTGTGTGGGAGTTTGCCTTGGGGAGAGCTGTTGAAGCAGAACCTTTCCTCTTTGCAGGCCCCGCGCTCTGTGGTCCCGACACGGCTTGTGATCTGTAGGTGCCAGCAGAGCCGTCACAAGGGCAGCAGTGACAGGAGCACCTTCCCCAGGTGCTGGTGGGTGCAGCCAGGCTGCGTGTCCCTGGGCTTTGTGTGCAAGGCTGTCCCCAGCACTGGAGCCCACACACACACACACATAGTGCTGCATTTGAATCCCACCACGTAGCCCTGAAGCTGGGGTTGATTTTCACAAACCTTCTCAGCCTCAGCGGGACCTGATGTCATCCTGCATGGATGGACACAGGAACGCCAGCTTGTGTGGATTGGGGGGCCTTGTAGGTTTATTTATCCCCACCCCCAACTTCAGGTGAGGGCAGGATCGCAGCAGAGAGAAGGGGAGGAGATGGCTTGGAGATATTCATAGCCCCAGTGAGACCTCAAGAAACATCCCTAAAGCACGTGCAATCCCTGAGGACTCGCATGAAGGGATGCGCAGCTCCCTGCTCCAACACAATGGGGATGCAGCACGTTCTCCACCATGTAAAATGGAGCAGGATGTGGAGGGAAGAATGGCTTTGAACAGTCAATTTCCATAGCTGAAAGCTGACAAGTTTAAAACAGCTAATGTGCCCCGCAAGATGAGGCCTTCAGAGATTTACAGCTCTCCTCGGCTGACTGCTCCCATACGGTGTGCATGTCAGCCAGGGAGCCTTTTAAAGAACCAAGATAAAGCTGCAGCGAGGCCGCATTGCCCACCAAATGGATGGCAGAGAGAGATGAAAGGAAGGAGAGAGGTTTCTGTGTGTGGTTTTTTTTTTTTTCCCCATCAGACAGGCTGCTGAGCTCATGTCCCCTCCTGCAGCCACCATCACGGAGTTACTCCAGGTCAAGGCTGAAGCAGCCCTCCTGGAGCAAAGTTTTCCTGTGCTGACACAGGAGGAGGTTTGCAAAATGCTGCAGGAGCCATCAGGTGTCTGCTCACGTGGCCCACAGTGGGTTTCAGTGGGATCTGTGGATGGCACCAGCTGGCAGGTTCATCGTATGGGGCAGGACAACTCTGTGGGGTGAAGAAGCCCTTGTGATGGGCAAGAACTAGCCCAAGCCCTACACTGCAGGCTGGCGCTGGAGTGGGTGAGATGGTGGGAGCAGGCTCCTGGATGGTGTGGAGTGAGAGCATCAGGTCTCAGCAGGATCTCAGCTGGGCCAGTATCCCCCAGAGGACGCACACAAAGTTTAGGAGATGCTGCCAACGTCCTCAGTGCTGCTGCCTACCTGCTTTCTGTGCCATGTCAGGGCCAGGCTGGGGTGTCATGGGTGTTCCCCAGAGCAGCTGGTGTCTTGATTCGACCTCTCTGTTCCTCTGAGTTCTTTGCTGCAGCCAGGAGCATTGCGTGCTTGAGCAGACCCGTGACCAGCACCAAGCTTTGTGGTGTGCATTGGGGAGTCAGCTGGCTGAGACCTTGGGCACATGGGGTGTCATGGGACCTGCCTGCCCGACCCCAACATACTTGTGGTGTCTGCAGCGTGGGAGCTGAGTCTGCCGTCACCCTCTGCTCCTGCTCTGCCCAGCAGAAACATCGTCAGTGGATGCCAGGAGGCAATTCACCTTCTCTGAGGTCACCAGAAGAAATGGGCTGAATGCACCATGTCCTGAGAGCACTTCTGCCACCCCACCGGAGCCAAGACACTGGCTGGGATGGAGGTGTGTGTGGAGTATGGCCATGGTCCCTGTTTCCAGGACCATGCAGGCTGCTAGTCTGAGACACCCACATGTGCTGGACTGACAATGCTCACATTGGTCCCTCTCCTCTCCCCAGCCTGGCTCAGTCTCTCCTGTGTTGACCAAAGCTGCAGCCACATCAGCAGGCTGCTACTGCATCTGAAGAAGATGAATCTAGGGGCAGGGACAGGGTTCCTCATGCCTAGGCAGGCTACTAAACCCAGACCAAACTGTTCAGGGAGACCTTTTGTGCCTCTATGTGCCACTCCATCAGCTAGAAGGTTGGTCCCACTGAGCTCCACTGCAGCAGCAGCCCAGAGGTGAGCTGCCGTGGAGAATGAGGCGGCTGGCAGGCTTGCCCTTGCATGAAGCCCATGGAGGGCTGAGCTCCCTTGGCCATGGGTACCCAGAAGTGGTGCTGGGGCTGGAGGTGTGGATAAGGCGGCCTTCTCAGAACCTGGGGATAATTTTTCTCAAATTCAGACCCCTCAAAATCAGAGCTTGGTTCTCTGCCTCAGTTGGACTGTGAACAAAGGTCCAGTGTGACCTGACCCTGTGGGGGGGCTGAAGAAAGGTCTTCAGGCTGGTTTTGGGCTCAGCAGCAGCAGCAGAGGCTGCCAGCCACCACACTTGCGTGCCGGAGCAGCAGAGCAGCCCTGGCTCCCCTGGGGCAGGAGGAGCCGGCCAGGGTGGGGGAAGCGTCCCACTGCAGAGAAACAGGACAGGACAGAGGAATCACGTGTGGAATGCTCAGCAATGGTGTGTCTGGAGATGCTGTCCATCGTTTCTGCCTGTCTCTGCCACCCCAGAGGTCAGGAGACCCCAGCTCCTCCATCCAGCCTGGGCTGGGAGGGACTATCCATTCCAGCAGTTAGCTGGTGGAATTCCTGGCAGCAGGGTTGGGATGTGGGAGATGGTGGCAGCATTCTGCAACCTCAGTGCCATGGTGCCACGAGGCCCTGATGCCCCAGGAGGTGGAGAAGCAGTCTGCACCCTGGCACCAGTGCCTGGCACATCTCTGGCTCTTGTGGTTCCTGGTGCAGAGGAGTGGGGTGGGGTGAACCAAGCCAGAGAGGGCAGAGCCACTGGGTCCCCTCGGCTGCTCTCCGTCACAGCTCTGACCATGGTGGTGGGTGCATGTGGACTCTGAACAACACCCAGAGCAGTCGCCAGCCCTGACACTGGGGAGAAGAGCACATTAGTGCTGTCCCAAGTCAACTGTTTGAACATGTCTCCTCTTAAACCCCTGCCCTCTTGGAAGCAAAGAGCCCTTTGCCCACTCAGGAGAGACCTGCTTTCTGGTCCTCACTGGTTCTTGTGCTGGGCATCGCCAGCAGACCCTGCACAGTGTTGGGGATGTGGCTGCCCGTGTTGTGCAGTGCCATGGACTACCCGAGCAGGGGGGCTTGGGACAAGCATCTCATCCCCTGGCTGCTCCATGGAGAGGTCACATGGCTCCCTTCATGGCACTGCCTGAGATTCACATTGGTTCCCATCCTTCTCACAAGGTGCCCAGCCATGGATGGACTTCAGGGATGGTGGAAGAAAAGCATCCCCTTATCTCTTTTCTCTTTGTGCAAGCACATGAGTCCTCTTGGAGCCGCCATGTGATGCCGCCAGCCGGAAAGCTGCAAAGATGGGGAGGTTGCCCAGCTTCTGTCTCCTTCCCAGCAGGTGTGGCTGGCCCTGCCAGGCAGATGGCTCAGTGCCTGGCAGAGATGAGCGCTGGCGCCAGGAGCAGCTGGCTCCATCCTTACCCGGGCCAAAAGCAGGGATGCTGAGCAGCGCGGGGAGCTGACGGCAGGCGAATGAAGCAGTGACATCCCTGCCAGGCTCAGGTTGTGCTGGACACCTCTGGGCTCTTGCCTGCATGTGGGTTGTGCTGCCAGCTCCTGCCTCTGCCTTGGGGGGACCCTGTGGTGGGGCCTCTGGGAGAGTGTTGGCAGGGACCAGCAGTACCTCAGAGGAGATGGGCATCTCTTGGGGACAGCCCCAAAGCCCAGCACTGATGAAGGAACCCCCAGGGCACATTTGCTCCAGTGAGACCTGGATGCTAGTCATGCAGAAGGACTTCTCCCTGTACCCTGGAGCAGCTGGGGTACAGGGATGGAGAACCATGGGGTGTACCCTGCTCTGAGCCATCAGCTCGCAATCCTAGGTTTGCTGCTTGCTGCCTGACCTAATGAACTGCTGGGTGATCAGCAGACCAATTGGAAGCCCTGTCAGAGCCAGGCCAGGCATTACCTTGTTATTTCTAACCAGTGAAGTGGGGGAAATGGACCTTTTTCACCCACTGGCAGTCACTCTGTGCTGTTGTGCAGCTCCCAGCACAGCAGGGCAGGGCTGAACCAACCCTCAAATATCAGAATGGAGACAAGAAGATAGGGCATGAGGAGAGGAGACTGTTACTCTAATGGGGAAGGGGAGTAACAGATGGGGCTTTTTTCCCATACAAAGTACACAGACCATGATGGCAGCAACAGGGAAACTGCAAAAGCCCTTGTGATGTGATGGCCAGCCGTGTTCAGAAGGGGTAAGCGCAGTAGCCTCACGCCGCTCAGTGCAGTCTCATTTTCTGTGCAGTTTTTAATACATCTGTTTGCCTGGCTCTGAGTGGAGTCAGAGAGCAAAAGAAAATCAACAGCACCAGGACTGACAGCTTCAGAGCTTACCACAACCATCTCTCGAGTCTGACATTAAGGGCTAGAAGAAGCAGATCCTGGGAACCTGGCTTCCCAAGGTGCAGAGGAGAGATGAAGGGCATCTGGTCCATGGGAGCAAAGTCTCTGAGGAGGCTGCTCTGATGCACAGGCTCCTCCATCCTCATCTTGTAGCCAGTGCTGGAAGTGGAAGTTTTGAAGTCATACATGGAGCTGTTTGCTTGGTATTTCCTGCCCCCGAGAACAGGAAACAGCAGTGAAGCCCAGGAGGGAGCTGCTCTTGGGAGATTTCCAGCCTGACACATTTTGATCTCTGCCTATGGGAAAGGGGGAAAGATCTGTGCTCTTTCCCCCTTCCCCATGCCCAGTGCTGGGAGCTAACGGGTCAGATTCAGGCTGACTTGGGCCTGGGAAGGTGGATTGCACAGAAATGTGTCAGTTTGAATGATTTTCCTTTTCATTCTCCCTTGTCTCCCTCTGACCTGGACCTTACTTTCTCAGGCTCTAGGAAAACCATGGAGATGCTGGCTCACAAGCTGAGGTGTGAGAAATGGCTAGTGGTAATGGATGCATGTTCGTTCACCCAGGCCGTCCTACTGATGTCCTGCTCTCCACGTACTGTACTCTTGGCCTCAGTAGCTGCAGGTCCAGTCCTGCCCCCTAACAACCCTACCCTGCCAGGTCTGGATCAGCATCTCATCACCACCCTCAGAACTCTCTCCTGCTTTCAAGGTCTGGGTCCATGCTGGCAACCACCAGCCCTACACACACAGCTCCTTCATCCCACCAGGACTTGGATGCAAAACCTGTCCTTATCCTGTGTCCTGGTGCACATCCAGGTCTCCTCAGTGCCACTGGACCACCGAGGTCCCTGCCATAGGTCTGTGTTACCATCCCTAGTGCTGATGGTCATGATGGGAAAAGGCCAGGGGAAGGGCAGGCTGGGCTCATGCCTGGTGCCAGGCAAAGGCTGTCACAGCAGGAGTTACTCCCCATCAGGACTGCCAATGTCTGCCAGACCATGGCAGCAATCTCCAAGGTATGTGAACAGATCATTATTAACAATCTTTTAAAGAGGTACCAGTGTGTTCTGAGTCCCTGATTATTTCTGCATATGGTCTGTCCACTGTTGAATGCAGCATTCATAGATGTCATCTCAGCTTAAGGTGGCCTATTACTTATCCCAGTCAAACTCCTGCAGTAGGTCATTCCTCCTCTGGGCAAGGACAATGTCCTACAGAAGGAGGGGGTTTATTCTCCTTTTAAATCATCCCTGCTTTTTTTTTCCTTCTCCTGAGGGCTATGTTTGTGCAGAGTGGATGTTGGATCAAGGGTGTCCAAGCTGGAACATGGTGGTGTCTGGATCTGTTCTGTATGTGCATGGATGCTGGGGTTGTTTCTGTGGCTATGCCCTGAGCACACCCTGTGATGGAGAAATCTGGGGATGCATTGGCTGAAGGTGACATGGCTGGGAAGTGGGGATATGCCCAGAGAGAGATGTCATGTCAGGGCTAGGGTGACTGGCAGAGAGCAGGCAGGAGAAGCTGCCATCCGTGGCTTTGTACCAGGTCCACTCTGGTGGCTGCAGCCCATCTGCAAGGGCACTCCAGACACTGGCCTGAAGAATGGTGAGCCTACAGTGCAAAAAGCAGTTATTCCATTTTATGGTCACAGAGGCACCAGGTGGCACCCAGACCAAGAGCTCAGGGGTCCTGGGACAAAGCAGCACAGAGCCACCTGCCCCACTGGCCTTAGCAAGAGTAGGTTGCAGGGGGTATATTTTAGCCAGAGCTTCCCTGACCAGCTCCCTTAGAGATGTGGTCTGTTTTGAAGGTGCTGGAGGTCCCCACCCCAGAGGTGCTCAAGTTCCACTGGGCAGGCAGTGGACTGGACACAACAGGGTTGCCTTTTTGGGGAGACATGAGCCGGCTGCTCTTTGGGACCATTCAGCTGCCTGGTACTGCATTGTGTCTGGGCACAGACAACCAGGTGACATGCGACAGACTAAGACTGGGATGTTGGGGGAGCCAGCACCTGGAATACCTCTTTGGAGGATGCCCACTTGGATTTTCACAGGACCCTGGGAGATCTGCTCCACTTCTGCTGCTCACCTGGGCTCTCTGTGACTTTTCCTCCTGCCCTGGCATCGCTGCAGCAGCCCATGGCGCAACCAGCTGAGAAAGGCAGACTGTCTAGCTCCAGGTCCACCTGGAAAAACATGTCCCAGGTGAAGAAAAGGCTGACACCAAAAGCAATAAAGGGTCACTGCTGTCATTGCTGAGATGCTGACTGCACTATGCTGGTATGGGCAGCATTTGTACAGTGCCTGGCACAACACCCAGGCACAGTGTCAATGGAGACAGCAGCACATGATAACGCTGATCAAACCATGGGGAGGGGGTTCACGATAGAACCTGATTTTCTTTGGAAGTGGCAGATCTGGGTCTGGATTCTGGGCACCTGAAAAGGACAGGACCTTGGTCCATGTAAGTGGTGGCTGGGGTCACCCTTGGCAGCATGTGTGTGGAGGATTTGCTGCAGGCTAGTGCCATCCACTCCAGGAGTGAGCAGGGGGTGAGGACCCACTGGGACGAGCAGCTAGAGCCTCTTGGCCATGCGCGCTTTTCCGTAAGCAGTCGCCCAGGCAACTGTGAGCTCGGAGCCAGACAAGCCATCAGGATGAGGAGCCATTGTGCTTGTTCAGGGAATGATTCCCAACCCTTTCCCCTGGTCAGGTGGCTCTGTAGGTCACGCCATTTTGCCAGCCTGGAGATGGGCAGCCAATGGCCCTGCCGGGGGCTCCCTGGCCGGCTGGGATGGGTTATCTCAAATCAGTGGTCTAGGATGATGAGGGAGGGAGACCACAAGCCCCCCCCACAAGTAAGAGGTGCCAAATGCATATGAATTGAAACCAAACCAGCACCAAGTAGAGGGATGAGCCCAATTCCCAAACCCTTACATTTCACCCTATGTGAGGTTTACCTCTGCTTTACTACTTGTCCTAAGTGTGTCCGTGTATGTGCATGGCCAGAGCAGCAAATGTGGAGGGAAGGGGCTCCCCATCGAGCTGAATTTCTGCCTCTTCCATCTCTGTTTTGCTGTCGTTGCTGTCTGCTTGGCACCTGCTCGCCCTGGACGAGCCGCTCGCTTTGCTAATGAGCTGCAGCATCTCGCTTGGGGTCTTGCTCACCATCAGAGTGTGGGGACTCTCCAGTCTCACGTGCATAGCTCAGCCCCATGGTTTAAATCCCTGCCAAGAGAAATGGAAGAATCTGGCACAGCCAGGCCTGGAAAAAACAGCAAGGACGGTCTCTGATTAACCCTTGCCTCATCTGCCTGTGCTGGTCCCCTCTCCCGCCCTCCCATACGCATGCAACCAGCAGGTTTCACAGCCCTCCTTCCCACACCCCGTTTCACGCACATTTCTCTGCCTTTGGGGAAAAAGCAGCTTTTCTCATGAGATTGCCGAGAATACCCAAGGATCGAGTATTCCCACGGCACTTGAATGTGTGCCCCCTTTGATCACAGGAGGGCAAAGGGCAGAGATCTGGGAAAAGAAAAGAAAATAATTTGGGAAAAAAAAAAAAAAAAGAAGACGCAGAGGGGAAAAAAAAACCAAACCCAAACGATTCAGGCAGGAGCTTCCCTCAACCTCTATAAAATACAGTTCACGTTTCCTGTGAGCCTGGGGCGCAGATCACATTCGACGTGAGGTGCTTTATCCAGGCACGGTGTAAATTCTGGAGCCTCACATTTGCATGGTGTGATGGGAAAAAGCTTAAGAGGGGCCGGGGGAGCTGCAGAGGAGGCGGCTGTGCTATCTGGCTACCGCAGGGGCTGTCAATGCACAGACATTTCCAAGGCTATTTGTGAAGGTGAAATGGTCTGTAAAGATTCCAGGACACCATGTGGCAGGACGGTTAGCAGGGCTTCTCCTTCAGTGTTTGCACAGAGCTGCCGGGCTGGAGAGAGGCTGTGTGTGCAGAATGCCTCATGGTGATTAGAGCATCTGCAAATTTCAGCTTAATACACAGCATAATGAGACACGGAATATTATTAGCCTGCAGCCATCACCCCACCCCAGCGGCGATCTCTGCAGCTTGAGCTGGTTTCACCTTCTCGATGCTCTTGCAGAGCCCCAGTGAGAGATGCTGGCCGTGCTGGCAGGGCAGGCAGCCTGCAGGCAGCTCCATGGCCACGCAGGACCAAGCTTCTGCAGCAAGCAGACTGGCTTTGCACTCTGGCTTATATATAACAAGTTTTTGTAGTCCTGCCTGCTGGCTGTGCACACCAGCCCTGTACTGTGCTGGCCTTCCCTGCAGCACCTGGAGCCACAGCCTGCCTTCCCCAGCAACCAAGAGCACTGCTCATGGAGAATAACTTCCAACTTCCCATCCCAAAGCTGTATCGCCTGTGGATCACCTCCCCAGGTCCTGATGTGTGCTGCCCACCAAGGCAGGAGGTGCTGGGACGCCTCAGGCAACACAGGGACTGCACAAGGAGTGGAGGCAGTGATGGAAACTGAGCTTTGTTTTGTGTGGAGTAACACAGCATGGGGTGATTTTTTTCATGACAAGGAGTATGTCAGGGTGCTGTACCCATTGTCAGTGTCCAGCTACATGTGCACAGATCCACGCCTTTCCTGCAGGAAGCCGTATGAGGAGAGGCTGAAGTCACTTGGTTTGTTCAGCCTGGAGAAGAGGAGACTGAGAGGAGATCTCATCACAGTCTAGAACTTCCTCCCAAGGGGAAGAGGAGGGGCAGGCTCTGATCTCTTCTCTTTGGCCACCAACACCAGGAGCAGAGGAAATGGCAGGAAGATGTGCCAGGGCAGGCTGAGGTTGGCCATGAGGAAAAGGTTCTTCAGGCAGAGGGTGGTGGAGCACTGGGACAGGCTCCCCAGGGAGGTGGTCATGGCATCAAGCCTTACAAGATTGCAGAAGCATTTGGCCAAGGTCCTCAGACACATGGTCTGAATGTTGGGATTGTCCTGTGCAGGGACAGGAGTTGGACTCCATGATCCTTGTGGGTCCCTTCCCACTCACCACATTCGATGATTTGATGATCCCAGCACCCAGCAGGATCCTGCAGCCCCAGCTCACGCAGGTCCTGCTGCACTGCTTATTGCCTCTCCTTTTTGGGCAGACAGGAATGTCCCAAAGTGTTGGCCCCTCTGAGATGGAAAGAGCTGCTGGGTGGTGACAGGAGGTGGTTCTGCCTGGTGCCATGGGGGTTGGCATGAGGCAGCTAGTCAGGTCCTGTGCTTGGTACAAAGGCTCTGGGAAATCCCTGGTGCGGGTTTGGGTTCAGCCAGGAGCAGTCAAGCAGTAGAGTACCGGCCTGGGGTCTTGGGGCATCACTAGCCCTGGCCCAGGGTGAAAGTGAGGAGTGTGGGACCATGGCTAGCACTGGATGGGCAGCCCATGTGCCTGGGAATACATGCATCTGTTGGCATGGATGAGCATGTGCATGTTCACATGTATAGAGGCACACTTGGATGCGTGTGTGTGCGCGTGTGTGTAAGTGGGTAGGTGTGAGGGATGGGATGTTTGTTCGTGTGTAAGGTACACACAGATACATGTGCATGGGAGGATATACACTGTGTGTGTGTGTGTGTGTGTGCAGGGGGTGTGTGGGTGCGAGGCTTGTGCTGAGGCTGTCTTAGCACACGCAAATAGATGCCTCGGTAGCTGTTTGATCCCTGCTCCACAGACATGCTGGCACGATTTTTTGAGGGACACCACGAGTGAGGCAGAGATGACACAGACAGCACTGTTTTCCAGCTGCCGGATGGTCTCTGGCCCAGGCTTCCCCTGCGCGGCCTCTCCTCCATCTTGTGCTGACCCACGCGTTTGCATGACCTTGTCGCTGCTGCTGAGCGGAACCTTCCTTTGTTTTGCCTGGGGTATTTTTCAGCGAGATCAGCTT
This sequence comes from Antrostomus carolinensis, assembly GCF_000700745.2. Taxonomy (NCBI): domain Eukaryota; kingdom Metazoa; phylum Chordata; class Aves; order Caprimulgiformes; family Caprimulgidae; genus Antrostomus; species Antrostomus carolinensis. Next base: position 20,895 of record NW_010305389.1, on the reverse strand, counting down.
CCCTGACTGCTTCAAAAGTGGCATTTGCTGCCGAAGTTATGACAGTGACATCTACAGCCAGGGGCACACCCCCAGAGATGCTTGAAGCTGCCTGAATCACTGTCCCTCACGCTCGCCATTTTCTGTGCTATTGATATATTTTGAAAAAGCTAAAGCAAAGTCTGGAGAAAACCTCACCAAAGCAAAAGCTGTTATGAATGCTGTTAAAGTAACATTAACTGCTGCTGCTATTAATCTGTACCAAGGTCAAATTCACAAACTGGCAGGTTAGTTTTGGTTCCAGCCTGAAATTAGATCATCAATTAGTTAAATCATCACTTTGATACAGAAAGAAAACTGCAGTGGACCCAGTCCTCATAAATCCTGCAGAAGGATCTGAGAAGGTGGCTCTGCATTTTACTTGGGAGAATTTCACCAAAGCAATTCAGATCTGTAGCATGGTGCCAGCTACATGTTTTAACAGTGAGAACAACTTATCACCCACTGCCCCAGCTATAACCTCCAAGCTGATTCGGATGCTGCCTTTGCAGACGTGTTTCCCTGTCCACAGTAGATGTTACAGCACAGTGTTAACCTCTGCTTCAGTAAGATGAGGTTTGAGGCTTCCCATATACCAGAACTGACTGATGACTATTACAAGTTTCTCAGGACTTTGAAACCCAAACCCCACTTTAATTTTATGAGTAATTTTATGGGACAATCTTTAGGGCTGTGAAAGCTGGAAACTTTTCCTTCAGGTGCCTTGACCTTATGGCTGCTCATCTATCTGTGCAGGAGTCCTGCTACACTTTCATCTGATCACCCTTGAATTCAGAGCTATAAAAAGTATGGGATGTCTCCCAGCTATTAAAAGTAGGAAAAAAGGGAGAAGCAGAGCTAAAGATAAAGGTGTTGCGAGTCCTCCCCTTCTGCAGCCTTTGGAACGTCACCATGGAGTGGGGGCTGGCGTCTGAATCAGCAACCAGATGGTGAAGTCCTTCAGGCTTGGTGCTGCTTGCTGCTGGCTGCCATGTCCGGGAGGACGGCTGAAGCTGGGAGCTGGCTGCTCACTGAAGTCCAGGGCTGCTGGTGTGGGATAGCCCACCCAATCGCTTCGATGTGGGATGGGATGCAGAGCTTGCAGGATGGGTGGTGCAGGACTCCTGGATCAGAGGGGCATTGGTAGGGTCTTGATCACCGTGAGTCATGTGAGGGCTAAAGGAAGACCTGACTCCTGGTGCAAGCAGCTCCTGAACTCACAAGCTCTGGCTCTGCTGGGGTTCCCAGGGCTCCCTCCCATGCAATGAAGTGTATGTGCACACGTGCATGGGTGACTGCTTCTCCATGTGCCTATGTGGAGAGGATGCTAAATTAGGAGAAAATGCAGATACACTGCAAATGGAAGTAGGGCAGATATTGGCTACAGCCACAGGGGAGGATTAGTCTGTTCTCCATCTTAGCAGACCCAGTGTCCACACACTAGAGTCACTATATTCAGTGCCAGGAACAGGGGATGCAGGACAGCATTACAGGCCGGGGACTTGTCCTCCTCTTTCAGGCATCAGGACCTGTCACAGCCACCTCTTGGGTGTCACTTGCTCCCAGATGATCAGATCCAGCATTGTTTCACCAGCTCCAGCACCTACAAGCAAGCCCAGCCCCATCTCTCAGTCTTGCATCCCTCAGTACATCTCAATCTTTGCTGATCCTTTTCAGTAGACTCTGGTGTCACATCTACTGACAACTAAAATCTACTGAAAACTTTCCTTCTACCTGCTCAAGAAGGACCCTAAAAATGCAAATGCTTCCTTCCCCCAAAACCTTCTCTCCATGGAGGGGCCCAGTAACGTATCTGACAACAAACAGCAACGTGTCATTTGTTTTTATTACTCTAGGAGGGCAAGCTGCTGTGCGTGACCAAGGAAACCGAGAGCTGGCTGCCCTTGTGAACTTGCTGAGTGCCTGATGGAGGACAGGAGGAGAAGTGAGCTGGGGGAGCAGGAAAAACATTACTTCTCTCCTGCTTATTGGCTGAGGCAAGATCGATTGACTGTACTTGTGATAGCATAGCAGGCATCAAGGTAGACACAAAACTGTGGTTAGCACCACAAAACCACTGGCCGTGTGGATGAACTTTATGTGAGAAAAGGCGTATGGAGTAGATGCTGATTTTGCCTCAAGCTGGAGAGCAGTGTGGCTCCCTGGGGTAGGGAGGGTGGAGGACATGAGTCTGACATGGAGCACAGAGGCATGTGATGGCACTGCTGGTCACTTGATAGAGTGGGCCTGGACTCTTCCTGTCTACCTTTTGATGTCCCCAGTGTTTATAGCTACTGATAGAGAGAAAAGGACACTTTTAGGATGCATTTCACCTCACATCAGCCATGAGGTATGCCCAGGGGTTTACCTTGCAGGTGGTGGCTTCTCCACTTGCCAGTTGAAGCCCTGCCCAGCAGATGAGATGCTCCTGGGGCACTCTCCTTCTGGCAAAGGGCAGGCTTAGGAAAGGACTTGAAAAACAGGAGGGTGGCTGGGATGGTGATGGGAAATGAGAGAACACCATAGCGCTGGCTTGACGCCTAAGCAAGTGTCTGGGGGTGGCCATCATTGTACCATGCCGTGCACACGCCAGCTGGAGGAAAGGCAGAGGAAGAGTCAAGGTAAGGGCTTGTGAAGAGAAGAGCAATTGGAGGTGTTTTGTTAGGACGGGGCTTTTGGTGACATAAAGTCAGTTTGATATGAACAGTTCAGTTTTGCATGATGATGATGGCTCCAGTGCTGTTTTCCACTGACAGATACTCAAACCAGAATAATTTCCATAAAGGAAATGGAAATTATTTTTTGGACAATTTTTGGTTTAGAAAGCCTCAAAATTCTGCCTTGCAGTTTCCCTAATTTTGATGCTCTCAACCTTCAGTTTCCCAAAACAGAGGGGAAAAAAAATCAGTTTTGGCGAGAACATTGATAAAGCAGCATTTCCCTGCTGCTGACCTCCACTATGTGGATTTCTCCATGTCGAGACTGAGTCCACAGCAAGGTAGCAACAGAGGAAGAGGCTGAGATGTTCAGGAGGCCAAGGGCATCTGCGTGGTCAGAGGCTGGTCTGGGAGCTCCCATCCAGCGCAGGGAGTGGTGTGAGCAGGACCAGGGACCCACACAGAGCAGCCGGTCCCTCCACCAGCCTGCACGTTGCTGGCCCCACAGCTTCCTCTGGCAATGCCTTACACAGGCTATTTTTATGCTGTGTGAAAAAGCGTGTCTTTCTGCAGGCGGGGGAAAGGCAGCGTGGAGAGCGAAAGTGAATTGGTGAAGGTCACAGGCATAATGCCACTCTGCGTGCTGCTGGGGCAGAGCCTGAAGAGCTAAAGGGGATGGCATGGGGGTCTGGGTGACAGGCTTGTCTGCGGTGGAAAATGGTCATCGAGCAGCTCCCTGCTCCACTTCTGCCTTCTCAGGGAACATCCAGCCACTGTGGCCCTGCCAGCACGGGGGAGCAAGCTGGCAGCGCGCACCTACTCCCGCACTGCTCGCTTGCTGCTGCCGCTGACTGTTTATAGAGCATCAGCCGCTCTACGGTCTGTAACTGGGATTTTACATACAGCATAAAAAATAATGATCGCTCTCTCCCGCTAAATCACATGCAGTCAAATCTTAATATGAAGTTGCTTCTGTCCGCAGCAGCAAAAGGTTCGTACCTTGGAGAGCCCAAATCGCTCCTGAAGGTGAGAAACACCCCTTTTTTTCCCCACTGAAATCAATGAGGGGAGTTGTGCCCAGCACCACACCCCCAGGATCCAGCCAAAAAACGTTAGTCACTTCTGCAGCATCCCTTTCCCAACAATTTCCCCTCTTCCTTTAAAGCAATGGTTTTCCAGAGAACAACAGGGAAAGGTGAAAGCAGCAGATTCCCTGCCTGCACATCACTGCTTGCAAATGGGAATTTAGAATCTGGACCATGCTTGGGCTTTCCTCACTTGAGTGAGCCAAGTGAAAAGTTGTCCCGGGTGCTCCTCCCCTTCATGCAGAGTTTGGGAGTTGGGGATGCAGCCCGGGGAAGTGAAAGATTATCTCATGGCTGCGTTGTCCGCGGCTCTGTCCAGCAGTGCATCTTTGGCAGGGTACCGCAGGGAGCCTCCCGCTTCTGGGGGATGCTGGAGGCAGAGTTCCCATCACTTCCCCATCTGGGAGCAGATTTATGAGCCTCCCAAAAGCTCTCCCGCAGCCCTCTGGGAAGGCTGGGGCTGGGGGCTGGCCGGGGGGGCACTATTTGCGGGGAATTGTGAATCTACTTTCTTACACGGCTGCGTACCACTGTGCAACGGTAATCCCCTGAGCAGGGTGAAACGGAGGCCTAGCTACCATGACCTCCTCTGTAGGTTTCCATGGATACCATGTACTATAAATAAAAAAAGGAATTTCAAACCAGTTTTCAATCCTGCTTAGTGGGAATAGGAAACCTCTTTTGAATTTAGTTTCCTATCTCACCTTACAGGGGTTATTTTGCAGCCTGTTTGAAACAAATAATTACCCCTTCAGCCAGGAAATTACCACCAATCATACCTATTTACTTCCAAACGTTTGGCTAATTAGCACATTGGGGAGAGCTGCCTGTTTGCACGCTGGAGATGGGAGGCTTAGCGTCTTTATTTTGGTGGTGCTGGGAGAAAGGACGTGGGGCCAAGGGTCAGTGAGGGGCGTCGGAGCCCTCCGAAAAAAAAATATAAAGAGAGAAGGAGAGCTGTAAAACAAAACGCCGAGATGCCGTGTGAATTAGCGTGTGAGAAGCCCCGGCAAAAAAGGGAATATTACATCTGCATCCTTTTGCAATGAATCAGAGTCATGCTGCAGATTTTGTCTGGCATACTGGGTCTCTGGAGGATAGAAAATAATTTGGTCGCAGCAGTGGGAGGTGTGTGTGCGTGGAGAAGGGAGTTGCTTTCCAACAGCCTGCTGTGGTGAGAACATGCCTGACACTTCATTCCTTTCCAGTTAATGCAGCAAGGCCGGGAGGAAACTTAACCCTCTAATTGCTAAAGTGTACGGGGGACTTGGGAAAGTCCTTGGAAACCAAAGCGGGGCTCCCGGGCTGCTCTGGTCTCCGGGCAGACAGCTGAGGGGATTTGCCCAAATGGCTGGAGGTGGGGGCAGGGGAAATGCTAATTTGAAACAGGCGCTGGCGAGCGGGACAGGAGGACAGAGAGGTTGTGTTTTTCAGACCTCCAGACTGGCAATGGGCCTGCAAAGTCCAGTCTGTCACAATGCTGGGTCTGAGCCAACTGGACACGTGGTGGCTTGCGGAGGGGTCTCACGGTCTGCCATTCCCCAACGGCTCTGCAGCCCAAGCTCAGTGCTGTTAGTCCACCCTCCTGGATCTCCATCACTGAAAATCCCAAGTGCTTTCCATCCCCACACTAGTGCTATGCCCCCCCACCTCCCCAAACGGCTCCTGCTGCTGTGACCACAAAGCACAGCCCCCATGGTATGGTCCTCTCATGGGTGGCCCACATCTTCTGCTGGACAAGGGAGGGTGAATGAAGGATGTGTGAACACAGGATGGGCATGCAAACGGGAGACCACAGCCCCCCATCCCTCTATGGCTGCCTGGGTGTCTGCTTACAAGGGGAAGGACTGCTTCCCGCTGCCATCCTTTGGTGTTCTTTGGGAGGCTGCTCCCAGCAGGCACAGCTCTGTGTGTGAACCAGCTATCAGGTGTGCCCCATCTCTTTGCCTTGCTCACCCTGGTCAAGGTCTCCTGGACAGTGCAGGATCAGGACTGGCAAGCATAAACTCTCCACAGCCGGGGAAGAGGAGGAAGAGGAGGAGGGGGAGGCAGTTCTGTTGGTAGCAGGGATGCACAAAGCACCCGGGGCTCAGCCAGAGCCTCGTGCACAATACAGGTAAGCTCCACTCAAAGCTAGTCCATAATGTTTAATAGCACAGGATGACCACGGGCATCTGACTCAGAGCCTGTTCACTGCTGCCCTCCTAAAGCTCCTTATTAGCATTTCCAGGACATTGATGTTGTGCTCGGATATACGGGAAGGCTCTCATGAGTTACAGAGCAGCAATATATCAACGTTAGAGAAGGACCCATTTAAGCTTAATATCAGAGTCTGGTTTTTCTGGAGTCAGGTGTCTCGTTCCCATTGAAATTCAACAGGAGTTGGAGTCTGCTCCTGGGGTTTCTTTGAAAGTCCCAGACTTAATTAGTATTTATCTTAATTAGGGGGACATTACCTGCTCTGGGAACCTCATGCTATCTGCTGTATTCATCCCCACAGCACCCTGGGAAAAGGCTCCCAGCTCTTTTTTCAGTAGGGAACTGAGGCACATGGTGGCTCATGCTGCAAGCCTGGGCTCAGCACAGAGCAGAAAACGACCTTCCAGGGGCTGGAAGGGCCATGGCATCGCCCCGTCCCTGGGTGGTGTCCTCTCGGGAGGCCAGGGTGGACAGTGCAGGAGACTGTGGGGATGTTGCTTGACCCGGTGTGGTAGGATGATGCTGAGTCCCCACTCACTGCCTGCCTGGGCCCATGGGTGTTTTAGGTGGGACCTGGTGGACAGAGAGGTGGCACAGCCCCAGCTGTGCTTCAGAGCACTGCTGCTTGTTCACCATCTTCAGGCCAGGCCACAAATCGCAGGGTGGAGGATGGGAGGGTGAGGAAAGAGGAGAAAACCAGTGCTCTTTTTTTTAAAAAAAACCCCAGTTACTGGTATGGGAAGAGCTTAGAAACCCGATCTGGTCCAAGCCATAAACAACCAAAAAGGACATGCCACAGGTCTTTCCCAGCGAGGAGGATCTCACCCACACCCTCCTGCAAAGGCAAGGAGGGGCAGAGGAGTCCAAACAGCTCCTCCGTCCTCTCTCTCTCTCAGCTCCCCAAGGGCAGAGAAACCGAAATCTGAGACCCCATTACATGTCCTCAGATCCCGCTGTTCTGCAGTGCCTGGAGGAATGGGATTCCCCACTGTGATACCCCTGCCCGCACCCCCAGTGTGGCATGAAGGGATGGGGTTCAGGCTGGCAGCTTGCAGGGAAGGTGTTTGTAAGAGGAACAAGCAAGCTGTCCCCAGGCAGAGTGATCAAAACATTGTGGCCTCCCCCCGTGGTGCTCCTGCGGGTGGGATGCGAGGCCTCGGGGGCTGGGGTGGCAGTGGTGTTACCTCTGGGGACGGTTCAGGGGATGCTCGGGGGATGCAGATGCAGCACGACTCTGGGATGAAGGCAGGGGGTGCTGACATGAGGAAGGAGAAGACTGGCGTCTTCTCTCTCCTCCCCCAGGGAATCCTGCCTCCAGGGAGAGCTGCGAGTCCAGGCAGGCTGTGCTGACAGATATCTCCAGAGGGTCAGCCTTGCCTGCAGGGGGTTTTGCAGGGGAGATGTTGAAGGCCAGCAGACACTGGACCATGCTCAAGGCTGTCCCTGCTGAGGACAGCACAGAGAGTGCTGGTGCTGGTGTCCAGACAGAGGCAGGACAAGAGGGACTCTGGGTGGGCTGGGAAGGGCAGGGGTGAGATGAGCCGACTCCAAACATCCCCCACTAATGGGATGAGGAGCAGGGAGCTGGGATGAGGAGCAGGGAGCAGGTCTGATGGGAGCAGAGACCACAGGATGCTGGGAGCTGTTTGCTGCCTTGTCATGGGAACCAGCCAGGTGGGTCAGCCACAGATGACCTTAGGGACATTTTTGATAGCCTGACAGAGGACTCTGTCTGTGGGCAGCGAGATGTCTATGAGCTGCACCTGACTGCCATGATGCTGAGCACCTCAAGGCTTGCTGCCTCCCTGTTCTGCTGCCCCAGGGTCGCAAGACCTGGCTGTTGACCACCAACAGCCAGTTGGTCCAAAGGGTACAGGACAAAGGCTTGCCCAGGAAATCCTAAGTGACACCCTCAGCACCCTGCTGAGAGCTCTCTGGGACACTGCCTGGGAGCAGGCTGAGAGCCTTCATCACTCAGCCACTCAGCAGGAGCCCGGAGAGGGTATGGGAGGGGAGGGGGCATCTCTTGCCAGATCAGACCTGGGGCCAGGTTTTTGTCTAGCTCTCCTCCATCAACTGCACTTCCTGAAGGAGAGCAGGGATGGTTTTCCAGATTTTCTTGTGGACTGTAGGCCTAGAGTTTGAGAAAGGGGTGAGATGGAAAGTGGTTTAGAAGGGAACAAATGTGACTTCATGAGGAAGCAAAAGGAGGAATTAATCACTGGGGGTGAATAGTTCCAAAATGCAAAATGTTGCTGAAATTAGTTGATGGAGATGTTTGAACACTCTTACCTCCCCTCTCCCCTCTGATTGTTCACCAATGCTGGGAGAATAATAGCAAAAATTTCATAAGAGAAGGGATATTCCCAGAAACCAAGGGTTCATGTTGAATAGCCTGATGAAAATTCCTGGAAATGTTAACATGGCAGAGCTGCAATTAGGAGCCTTATCTTCGCAAATCGCATTGAAAGCTGTGAGAAAATCATTCCTTCCAGGTCCTGGTGACACAGGAATAAAACAGGTGGCACTGAATTTAATGCTACCCTTAAATAAATTTTTTATTCATCCAAGAAAAATGTGGTAGCTGGAAAGATGGACGACTCCATAATTTCATTCTGCTTCATGCAAAGCTATCATTACCTTGCTAGATATTTTATGGAAGGCTTGCTGGTCTCAGCCTGTAGGCTTCAGGATCGTAGACAATGTGCTAATGTAAAGTTGCTTGAGCTTATGGAAGATTTCGAAGGCCTGGTTTCCATGTGTTGAGACTGGCACCATATCAGAGGAACAGCTGAGTATATGGAGCAGGGAAGCTACATGTAAGTTATCCGGTGAGGAGAGAATCCGCCTGGGGCTGCAGTCCTAGGCGCTGTAGTGTGGAGCGGAGGCAGTGATCCTGGCTGGTCCTTCCCCACCGCACAGGCAGGCTGGTGTTTTGCTTCACAGGTGCAGTGAATGAGATTATTGTGCTTTATTGGTCTGGGCTGCTTTGCCCAGTTTAGTTGCAGGCTTTGGTGCATCCTTTGCTAGGGACCAGGCAGGCAATGAAGAGCTTGGGCTGTGTGGAGGCCAGGGTGGGATGGAGGAACATGTCTCTGTGGGACAATGTGTTGGCTACTGTCAGAAGCGCTGGGCCTTGTAAGTGCTTCTGGGCTCCTGGGTGAGGAAAGGATATTTAAAAAAATAAAATTTTTAGCTTAGTGAGACTTTTCCACCCTGAAGGTCAGTTCTTCTCTAGGGCAACTGGGAGGGAGAAGCTGCTTCAGCTGCTCCAAAATGCTTCTGGAGGAGGTGACTACCCTGCTTGGAGGGAAGGAGACTGATCTGATGCTATTCAGCCAGCACCTGGGAACCCCTCAGGGACAGTGCTATAGGGAAGTTGTCTGATTTCCTCACTGATTTCCAAGCTGCTCTGACAAATATCCCAGAGGCAGTGGAGATACCCAGGCCCACAGCGAGGTCCTGCCCCACCACCAGAGATTTCATTCACTTAGGCAGAGCAGAGATAATTGTCCTCCAGCTACCTGACTGCACCACTTCTTGCCAATGACGTACTGCAACAGAAAACCACTGCCTGCCCCGCTGAAAGAGGCACTAAAGTAGAAACAGCCAAGGCAGAATCCAAAATAGCTGAACAGAGCTTGGTGCGGTGTCTGGAAGAGTTGGAGCAATCCAGCCTCCACCTGTGGTCCTGGCTCATCAGGACAGACAAGAGGCTTGCCATCTCTGGAGCCATGTATGAAGTACTGGTGGCTGGAGGATGCCTGGGAAGGAAAGTATGAAACAACAGGCAGATGGAAAAACTTTTGTGACAACCAGCTTTGAATGCCTGCAAACACCACAAGCCCCACCAGAACTGGTTTTCCTAGGAACTGTTATACTGCAGTGCAGCATCCTGGCACCATGACCAGCATGATGGTGCTACTGGGAACAAGCTGGTGCCTTTTTTTTTCCTGGTTCAGTGAACAAGCTGAAGGCCTTAGGTACATTGACCACCATCCTTCCTTCTGGAGAAGGTCACCCTTGGTCACAAAGCCAGGATGGTCCTTCCCAAGAGCAGTTTGTGGAATAAATTCTTACACTGTCCTAATGTAATTGGGCTAAATGATCTGCCACACTAATCCTAGTTCTTTGGAGAGGCTCTTGGGATGGGTATTTTGCTGTCCTTAGTAAGGGGCCACCAGGATGTGTGAGTGGAAGTGAGAAATGGGATTCCCTGGGAAGAATCCTTCTACATCAAACTCAGCTGCATCTGGGGAATGTCTTATGTGCACCAAGTTGATGCACGTGAGAGTGCATGGAGAGCAGTCTGGAGCAAGACCACCTCCCATTAATTTGCTCAGAACTTGTGAGGGTCAGGCTTGTGGGGGTGATCAGGCTGAGCAGAGTGAGAGGTGCTGTGGACCTTGCTTTGGCAGCTGAGCTCAGTTCCATATGGAAGCAGTTCAGGGCCCATGTTGCAAGTGAGATGATGCCATATAAAATAGGCAGAGCTGTGTAAGTTGGTGGGAAATAAGCAGGACAGTGAGGAATTAGAGATGGGCATAATGAAATGCAATCACAAGCAGGTAGTGGTGCATGTGACAATGGAGGTGGAGCCATCCTGAGCCTCTGTCAAGCCACTCTGTGTGCTGAGGGCTTCTGAATTGACTGTAACCTCCCAGGAACTGGGTTATTTTGTGACAACTGAATGAAGACTCAAGAGCACAGCAGTGACCAAAAAGGTGAAAAAAAAAAAGAGGTTTCATGAAGGAAACTGCAGAGAAGGACGTGAGGATAAGGCGTTAGATAAGTGGATGGTGTCACGATGACCTTGCATTGAGTGCTGCGGGCAGGTCTGTGCATCCTTCCTTGCAAATGACAGTCACAGGCAAGGATCTGGAGGAGGGCTTGGAAAATAGCTCCAGGATTGGCAGACCCTGGAGCTTTTATAAGGACAAGCTTGGGTCCATTTGGCTTGCAAAGCTCTGGGACTCCTAACTCCTGCTGGTTGCTTCTTGGGTGAGTGGAGCCAAAGGCTTACTCCAATGTTTGGTGAAGTCAACTGGACTTTTTCTGTTTGAATACTCTGACCTGCAGTGACATTGGCTGGCTAAAACCTGAGAAGGGATACTCTGAAGTAGAAAACACCTGTCTAGATCAGACCAGGAAGGCATTTCCAGCTCCATGCTGTGGGTCAGCACTCTGCTGTCTATATTTCCTTAAGACTTCTGTTAAAAACTGCTAGATAGTGGTAATCCCTCCACTGCTAGCCTGGGTCTGATGGTGTTTTGCTACAACAGGATAATGTTCAGACAGCTAGAGTGTCTGTTTAGAGTCCATGTAACGGCCCACTTAAATACACATGAGACTTGAAGTGTCTTGGCAAAGGAGCAACCTAAATCAAATTAGGAAGACAGGGGGATGTTCCCTTGGAGGGAGCCCACAGGACTTGAAACAATGAGGTTTCTTTTGCCACAAAACAGTGGAAATAGGTAATCCAGACTAAGTGTCTCCAGAAGGCAGGATTTGCAAAAGGAAGAGTCTGCAATACTCAGTTTGCAGTATCTCACTGGAAAAAAGCATAGCCTTAATGGTGCCTTAGCAGGGACCTGTCTAATCTCAGAGGGTAAATGATACGAATGATTATAAGAAACTCTCCAAAGCCCACAGAAACAATGTTTATGTGTATAGGAGATGTGTATGAGTCTACTGCATCACTTTTTGCCTTTTGCTGCGAATGTCATTATCAAAGTAGCAAGCTTACTGATTTTGCTGGAGTTTTGGCATAAACCATTTGCTGGGAGAGCTGATCTTTTAATTCACACAGAAAAACCTGAGCAATAATATTGTATTCCATATCTCAGGATTGTTTTCCCTTTGCAGAACTGGTCAGAAAAGAAAAATTCTGTTTGAAGAAGTTTGACTTCCCAGTTATGTGGGTGCTACTTCCATCAGAAACTTTGATGAATTTTCAGAAGGCATCTCTCCCCTACCCTTCATGGAAGTAGATTGGTTCTGGGTACCTGTTTTGACTCTGGTACCTGTTTTGACTCTGTTCTTGGTCTTGGTCCTCTTCCCTCTGTGAGCTTCTTCCCCATCTGCTCATCTGGTGAGCTCATAGAGGCTGAGTGATGCTAGACCAAGAGAATATGAATCTGTACAGCACTTAGCCCCTCATCTCAGGGTGAACTTAGCATCCTAAAGTGGCTAACAAACCTCCCTGACACAGGGAGCAGAAGAGCTGCATTATTTTCTCAGAAAACATAAAGCTCTGGGACGCTGATCTGCTTGTACTGAGGTGATTGTTGTTTTTGAAGCAGTTCTACTGGAAGCAATGTTTGTGCCTCCAGGGCTTCCAAAAACTAAAGGAGGCAGCAAAAAATCAATGGGGGTTTGGTGGAGGAGGTTTTCTATCTGTCTTTGATAGCGCCAGGTGGCTCTTGGCTGTTGATACCCATATTTGAGGTGCAGTGTAGCCTGGTGAGGCAGAAGGTAGTGTTGCCACCCCTGTGAGAAACACCATCTGTGATATGGAGCTGGGCTGGGGATAATAGAGGAACCAAGGTGTGAGGGTCAGTTTTCCCCTCCAGGGAGGAGATGAAGATGAGAATCTGACTCTTGATTCCTTTAACCTGAATAATCAAAAGGAGGGGATATGTCAGCAGTGTTTCGATGGGAGCTTTCATTGGGGAAAACCCTCTCCTGAGCACAGAACAGGTGGGGAAACCTCAAAATCAGGTGTTTGTTTTTGGAGATGCAGGTGTTTAAACCACACACCTACCCAGTGCTGCACAGAGATCACAGCTCCATCCTACTGTCCCTCCCTATTGGCATTAACTGGTCAGGGTTCACAAAGACTTAGACTAGCCCTGCCCCAAAGGACGAGCTGCTGCACCATACTCTCTGATATGTGCCTGTCCCTTCACTTCAGGCACAGCAGAGCATTGAAGCCCCAAGAGCCTCATGGAGAACCAGAGCCTGGTTGAGTCTGTGCAAATCTGCTCTGTGTCTTTCCCAGCCAGTGTGGTTTGGTCCAGGGAGCTAACCCCACCCGCCATCTCTGCCTGGGATAAAGGGAGTTTGTTTCTGCTTTAGCTCATTGCAATATCTCCTCCTGGCAGGCTTTCCAATTAGGGAGCCAAGTGGGAGTCAGGAGAGACCCCAGAGTGGATTTCACACTCACTATTTATATGTAAACCTGGATTCAGGGCTGAGCTACCGAGCGAGAGAAGTACCAAGGGAGGGGGAGGCCAGCAGGGAGAACAGAGGTCTTTGCAGCTCTCATTTGAAGTGTGTGTGTGGGACAGGGCTGAGAGAGAGAGAAAGTCTGGCTTGTCTCTCCCACCTGCTTCAGCTGCTGGGAGGATGCCTGGCTCATGTGCTCTTCTCAGTCCCTGCTTGTGCCTCCCAGAATGGCACTTGAGCATCTCTGAACGCTGTTGATGGTAAATTCTCTCTTAGTGAAAGAGATGAGCATCCCTGTGTGCCCTCATGTGCCCCCATGGACCACACACAACGTGGAAGTGCGTGGCCTGGCTCAGGTGGATACGGGGTCTGGCCCCACACTCTCCCACTCCTGCCCCTCGGCTAGCATCCTGCCAGTGCAATGGAGCCAAGCACCGTGTCACTCTGCTTGCACCCCATCATTGAGGATGCTTCTGGCCCTGCAGAGGTGTCAGCTGGAGGAAACCCAGTGAGGGAAATATGGGCAGAGGAAGATGTCACAGTTGGCGGGTTCACAGCCACACCACAGGGAGAGGTGGAAGTCCCAGGCAGGGCTGTGACACCTTCCCTCCTGCCCTTCCTCCATCCTCTGCTCTGTTCTGTTTCCATTGGGTGGGACCTTTTCAGACTGCCAAAAAGAACTGACCTTCCTCTCTTTTTAAAAAAATATTTAATAAATGCAAACAGATTTAAAGTTAAAACCCAGAGAGAATTCTTCCATGGACAAAAAGGAGCAAGCACACATGGTTCTGGGGAGTGAGTCCCCCCAGCAAAGACAGCTTCACTTTGCGTAGTTCTGGTCACCAGGACTCATTGGTCGTGCTAGCACAAGGGCTGTTTTCCAGGTGCTTTTGCCTTGCTTTATGGCATGATTATGGCTGCATGAACAGTTCCACTGGCTCAGCTGCTTCCCTGCCTCCCTCCCCTCCTTACCTTTGTTTGTGAAATGTGACTTCTCTCCAGTGAGCTTTCTGCAGACATCTGAGCCAGATGACAACCCAGGTGATGCTCACTGTCGCCATTCAGGTTGCAGCATTGGTGGGTCGGTCACTGTAATGACAAGACAGTTTTCGGTCAGTTGGTTGGGTGGGCTTAGCAAAGCACCTCTTCGATGGGAACAAGGAGGTGTAGGTTCAGTCCCTGGATTTATTTCAACCACTTGTTTTGTGTCAAGGGAGTGTTTGATACCTGGACATGCTGTGCCTCATTAGAATAGGGGTAACAGGATTTCTTAGCTTGGCAGGTATGCCGGAAAGATAACTTCAGCAACATTTGGAGGGTATCGCAAGACTACAGCTGTACTCGGGCAACTCTGCAGGCCACAACATTTCTCACCATGCAGCTGAACTGCACCTACCTCTCATGAACAGTTAGAGCAGAAAGAGACACCTGAGGGGCAGCTGAAAGATCCAGAAAAAGATGAGAAGCACAGGGAAGCGGAACAGGGATTGCTCATTCTTACTCCCAGTTGAGAAGCAGGGGCATGAGGCAAAGTCAGTAAGACAAAGCAGATGGAAAGAAGCAATTTTTTGTGCAATATGTGTTGAGGTGCTGTGGAGGTCCTTGAGAAAGGGCACCATAGCATTAATGTTGACACAAGATCATGGAAGAGAAACCCACTGAAAAGTGGACACTCTGCAGACTATACCTGGCTCAAGAATACCAGCTAGAGGCTGGGCAAGTGCTGGGGGAAGTACTTCTTCTTCTTATATCTTTTCCTACGTATCAACTACTGATGGAGACCAGATCTAGACAAGATGGGCTTTTGGGCTGGCAGTACCACCATTATCATGCAAGGTAAAAACCTTCTGGCAGATTTCAGACCATGAGGCTTGAGCAGACCCTGCTAAGCCTGGGAAGGGTACAACATAGCATAGGAAGAAGTAGAAGCCCATGTGTCACCATCAACCTGGGTCCTGTAGGGTGACACCCACTCCATGAAGGGCTGCTAGTGTTCACTGTATGGGCAGGTCTGGAAGGAAAAGCTGCAGGGTGCTTGTCATGCTTTCACCCAGGTCCCTGCCTTCGTTTAATGATGTTGCAGGTCAACAGAATGTAAAGATCAATGAAGGCCCAGGAACAAGCTACTCACACGGGTCCCTGCCGTGTTTGGGTGAGTGGGGCAGCTTTGGGGGTGAACAACACCTCAATGGGATGGTACCTGGAGTTGTAGGCTGAGATAACTAAAGCTCCATGCTCAGTATAGGATGCATGTACATTTGGGTGCAGATCTGTCCCTTAAATCTCTGTCTGTACATAACATGGCCTCAAAAGGAGTGAGCATCTGCAAGCTCTTTGCTGACTCTCAGAACCAAATAAATATCTCAGGGAGGCAGCAGACTTCCATCAACCAAGCTGAGTCAGAGAGCTCCTTTGGAGCCAAAATCCCAGGACATGAACAGAGACGTTCCCATCTCCTGCAGCCTGAAGTGGTCCCCAGCTGAGCCACTCAGTGCCCTCTGCAGCACTGGGAGAGGCACCAGGCAGCCCCTTCAGCACATGGCCGCTGTATTATTTAAGGGCCTCAAAGCAATTATGAAGGTACTAGAGAGCAGCCAGCACGGACTGCAGGTGTTAGCGCCTCTCCAGGGCATGGACACTGGAACAGCTGGGCTCCATCTTCCTGGCTTCCATCTCTCAAGGGAAGTCCCAAAAATAGGCTTCTGCAATCACCTTGGCCAGAGACCCTGCTGACACAAATCAGCCTAGCAGAACAGTGGGAGGAAGAAAACATTGTGATTTGCACAGAGATGAGCACAGAGATGGCAGAAGGGTGATGATCAAGACAACTTGTCTCTGCAATCCCAATCCATCTGAAGTGGGTAAACCCAAACCAACAGGGTCACGAGTGCATAATGGATGCATTCATCCAGCTCCTAACCCCACCGGTTTCCCTTCTTCCTTTGTTGTAAGACCAACTGTTTCCTCACCACTCCTGGCCCTAATGAATCCTGTTTTGCTGCCCTTGTCTCACCACCAACCAAACCTGTTTTGCCATATAGCCCCTCACAGAAGTACCTAACTGCCAGCTGCAGGTGCTGAATGTTGCTTTACCACTGTAATTAACAGGTTAGGCTCCTCTCCTTGCCTCTCTGATCTCTGTTTTCATTGCTCTCTGCTGCTCCTGGGAAATCTGATAGGCAGTATCTAGGGTCTCATGTCAGCAACAGTCACTGCTAGGCTGAGCACCTTAGCAACAGGGCAGTGATGGGATGGGAATACTGTAAGCAGAGGTACATGAGGTACCTCTGGGTGGGTGCCTCACTGAAAGGGCATCTCAGTTCTAGCTGCTGCAGGAGTTCCTAAAAGCCTTAATGACTTCGTGAATGAAAGGGAAGGGTGTTTGGGATGCCCTTGCAGGACTCAGTGGCTCTATGTGTGGCAGGCAGTTCCCAAGGACCAGACTAGTGAGGCTTGCTCAGGTGAGTCTGCCTCCTCCACAGCCACTAAAACTGTCCCACAAGACTCTGCATCGCTGTTTTTCTGCAGCAGGCACAGCCTGATTCATCTTTGGGAGGCATCCTCCAAAATGTCACTGCAAACAAACCTGCTTGGTTTATGTCACTACCTGCTGGGGACTCAGCAGAGAATAGGAAGACAGGCTACAGGGCACTTTTCCAGGCTAGCTCTCTTCCCCACTGCTCTTCCAAGGTGTCCCTAAATACCTTCAGGAAGATGGTTGCCTTCCTAGAGTAACCAAGGAACATCCACATGCCCTCCTGCTTCCCTGTGCATGCCCAAATCCTCTCCCATGTCTTGAAGGGCTATTCTCTAGCTTTGACGAAAAATCATTGGAAGTTACCATTCCTGGGGGCCTAGTGGGGATGGAGGACACCGTTCTTGGAGTGGACCTTCACCCAAACACTGAGGCAGGAGACAAGAAGTATAATTGAAAAATGGTTTGTCCTCATAAAAGCTAAAGTCCCTGTTCACCCAGGCTGTGGGCAGGTCCCCATAGATATCCTTTGGGTCTGAGACTTAGTGCTCTTGGGCAGCCCAAAAGCATCCAGATCTCTGTCAGAGTGGGGTACTCAGAAAGCGGGCAGCCAGCTGAGGCTGCCTGAGTCGAATTATGAGAAAGGCAGGCAATGTCTAAGCATTCTCTTGAGTTGAGCAAACTGCGTCCATATGCCAACAATATTTGGATCAGGTGATTGAGGATGTCTCTCCAGGCTGGCCTTCAGATGAGGAGTGAAGGGTGGCAGCCAGGAGGGATCTCTTCCATCTTCCCTTAGAGACATCTCCACCAGGACACACTTTCTCTGGTCCATCAGCACATCTCTGGTGCCCCCTGTTAATCAGTAAATGCCTTCAAAAGTCAGGATGCATCTATGGGTGGAAAGGACTTGGATTTTGTCTCAAAACAGATCAGAGAAGGTCTTTTCAAAGCTAGAGTCTGTGGTAAATGCAATGAATGTTCAGTTCTTGTCTGAATACCACAGGAGAGAGGCACCCCCAGCCCCTCTCAGGACCAAGAAGATATCTTGAGGGTATCTGGCTGCCTAGAGCTGTGCCTTTGGAAGAGATGTGCCATAAACACTGTGCTTTCCAATGATGACAAGTCTAAGGGGTCACTGGACAGAACAGCTTGGTGCTAGAGGCAGTAGCAATGACACAGGAAAGAGCCTTGGTCCCCCTCTGAGAAGAGGGAAGGAGAGACAGGCTGGGTCCAGACAAGGATGGAGAGGATGTTATAGGAGCACTGGGCATGAATCCCCAAGCAGGAATTTTTTTTTCAGGAATGGCTCGGCACCCAGGAGGATCAGCAGCACTCTGTAGAAACCAATGATTCCATCCAGCAGTCCACACCTTGGTATGCAATGATGGCTACTAGGTGGACAGAGCCATTTTGAGGTGAAAACCCTGCCTTCCTCAGTCTCTCTTTAAGGCATCACTTCTACCCATAAGCCAGACCCCTCAACACAAAGAAATTGTCCCCCTGGCCCAGCTCACTCCCATGGGGATGGCTGTGCACACAGGTGTGACATAGGAGCAGCCCATGGCCATGCTGGCCATGTTCCCCATGGTAGTGTAGGGAGCAAGCAGAACATGGCTGGAGATCTGGGTGAGCCAGCCAACCTGCTCCAAACTCTTCTTAATAGCCAAGACCTGTGCTGTGTTTAAAGCTCAGGCTGGTGAGCATGTGACTGGAAGAAGGTCAGCTCTCCCTGAGCCAGCACACAGACTCATGGGGCAGGTCCCAGGTGGGGCTGGAGATCTGTGAGGAGAAAGGCAGGCACGGGGTGAGTGTTCAGCACATGCTGATAAGAGTATCTTTCTGTGTGGCTGTGCTTTGCCATGTCTGCTGTCACCCACCGGGCACTTCCAGGGTACAAGGTCCCTCAGATCCCCAGCCTAAGGGATGAGGGACACATTAGCCTGGCTGGGCATGGAACAAGACCAGGGAGGCAGTTGCTACACACTTGGGTCTTCACAGTGACCCAGAAATGGTGTCTTGTGTGCGATGTTCCCCTGCAAACACTCAGTCCTCCTCTGCTGAGATTCACTGGAGGGGGGATGGCGACCGGGAGGAGGATTTTGCTGGGTGTGAGGAAGTGACTTGAGCTGTGGCACAAAAACTCTCTGGGTGGGTGTCATGAGCACACACTGGGGAGTATCCCGTGGGCCTGAGCTCAGAGTTACATATGCTGCTCCTCTGCCAACACCAAACATGGCACCTGGCATCTGCTCATCTCAGACCCCATTGGTACATAGAGGTGGTAGGTGGAAAGTCCTAGCCCACAGCACAGCCCATAAAGGTCATGTTTTATTCTGGCTGATCTGCTTTGCTTGCCTCATCTCCTGGAGGAAAATGAAGTGATAAACAGCCAGCAGCACAGTTTTGTTAAAAACAAATCAGGGCAAACAAACAGGGGATAATTCTCTCTCTGGTTGATGTGGGGAATTCTGCTGAGCCAAGAGCGGTGCTCTGGGGGCAGCTGCCACTCTGTGTTCTGCACTGCCAGCGGCCAGCTTCTCGCTGGGATAGGATGGTTGGGGTCAGGGTCTTGCTTCCTGGCCAGTGTCCTGGGGAAGCTACACAGTTTTTCTTCTTGTGCAGGATTCATACTCCTGCATTTTCCAGGCTCCCAGTGAGTGGTTCCTGTTCCCAGGCTCCACTGAACCTGACCATGGTCTGTGCCCAGAGCAAGGGGCTCTCCCTGGATGAAAGAAGTTCACAGGCACAAAGAGTGAATCAGGGACAAGCACCTTGTCCACCCAAGCACAGAGCAGAGCGGGCAGGGAAGAGGAGGAAGGAAGCCTGGCTGAAGCAGGGATGGCAGCAGCATACATAGGCCTTTCAGAAAAACAAAGCAGGACAGGGAGAGCACACAGAAGGGAGGTGAGGACATGCAGAGTGATCACACTCATGTGACACCGTGCAACGAGGAGGAGAGAGGACAATGCTGGGCCAGGAGGTGGTAAAAGGGGTCTGGGAGACAGTTGTTCTTATTGTTTGAATTTTTACCTTCCTCCCTGGAGTACCAGGATCTATGAGTCTTTTACAGGGCTTTACGATGTCAGAACCTGGCAAACTGAGGCACTCCGAAGTTAAGCAAGGCCACCAGAGAAGATGAGAAGGGATTGTGTTTCTCGTTTTTTCCCCTGAAACAAAGCAGAGCTGTCAGTTGACACTTCCCGTGCCGCCCCAGCTCCAGAGGGTTGCTGGGGCTGCTTCCAGCAGACAGGAGACATCACGGAAGAGACAAGAGACGTGGGGTGAGGCGTGGGATTCCTGCATTGTGGGGTCCTGTGCAAAGCTGTGCCTGGAGTTGGTGTCCTCCCACCAGAGCAGGGAAAGGCCGTTCGGCTGCCGGCTGCCTCCCGCAAGCACTGGGCCGGGAAGCTGCGAGTCCTGGCAGCCTGGAGATGTCCTGGGAACGTGGGGTTTGAGGTTGTCTGCTAGGCAAAGGGTTAGGAAATTGGGCAGGCTGCCACCAAAAGTCTGCCTGGCTTTTGGCAAAAATCTGCCTGAACGATACAGCTCTATGAAACATTTCAGCTTTGACAAATGTTTGGGTTTTTTTTTTTTTTTTTTTTAATGAAAAAAACAACTTGCTTGCATTGAAAACTTGCCCAACTGGTCTGAGGATGGTTCAGCCAGCCCGTAGGAGAGCTGGGGCAGCAGGCCCATCTCCTTGCACACAGGCTGCCTATTGTTCTCTGTGCAGAGCAGGAGGATGGCTTGCATTAAACCAGAGGACTGGCCAGGACTGCCTGGGTCATGAGGGCTGGACCTCCACCCGCATGGGCTGACTCCTACTCTATGTCTGCTTCAGATGGGTCTGGGCTGCATCTCTGCCTCCAGCCTGGAGGGTGGCTTCCCAAACCCTGGGACAGACTGAGACAGGCAGGAAAAAGCATGGCCTAGCCCAGCCATTGGCTGGCACTG
>NW_010305389.1:0-325 GCF_000700745.2 Antrostomus carolinensis | reverse complement strand
GCTGTCCCATACCTGTCCTTTCCATCTTCCCCTCTCCAGCTCAGCACTGGGGACTGGCCTTGCAGTCCAACGCCAAGGGACACTTGAACCCTGTTTGCTGCAGACCACATATGGTTTCTAGTGGCTCTAGGCACCAAACTGAGCATGGTAGGCAAGCGGTGAGGGCGATTGGCAAGCTTGGTGCAAATCCCATTGCTGAGTACTGTACCCATTGCAGAGCTCCATACCCAGCCTGACAGTCACCACTGCTGTCACCTTGGCTGCACTAGGCTCCTTCAGCCCCTCTGCTGTCCTCCGCTGCTTCTCATCTGCTTGTTATTCATGG
>NW_010305388.1:0-549 GCF_000700745.2 Antrostomus carolinensis | reverse complement strand
CCTGCCCTGCCCTGCCCTGCCCTGCTCCCGGCAGCTTCCCTGCCCTTCCCCAGGGAGAGGGAGATTGCATTTAAAGGAAGAAACAGAAACGTTTTTCCTAATTCCTTTTACAAGCGTTGATTAGATGGAGACTCTGGAAAGGGATAAAATCAAAACTCTGCAACTCCCAAGTGGGTGATACCCAGTGAAGCGCTGGAATTGTTCAGGTGTGGGAGTGGGCGCTCTAAATCGGCTTTTCATAGAACCATAGAAATGTTTATGTTGGAAAAGACCTTCAAGATCATCACGTCCAACCCTAAACTATGTCCTGATTAAGCAAAGAAAGGGTACCCATTTTTTGGAAGGGAGGAATTAATCAGCTCTGATCGGTGTCCTGGAGCCCGGCAGTCATTTTAATGGTTATTTTTACAGCGTTCTGTGTGGGCGAAGGGGGGGAGGACACCAGCGGGTCCGTGGTGCCTCTGGGGGTTAAAACAGCACAAGAAGCTGATTTCTAGTAAGAAACGGCTCACGTGCGCTTCTCGAGAACGGCGGAAGGTGTCCGCCCGC
>NW_010305387.1:0-795 GCF_000700745.2 Antrostomus carolinensis | reverse complement strand
CTCAATCTAACCCAACCCCATCCCATCCCATTGCATCCCACCTCATCCCAACCCATCCCATCCCTGGGCTAGCTGTTTTCCTGTGCGTTTCCCTGGTCTGGGAAGCAGGCGTGTGCATGTGCATGTGTGCGTGCGTGTGCGTGCGTGTGCATGTACATGTGTGTACATCTGCATGTTCTTGTGATGCCAGTCCTGCCACACAAAGCAGATCCACCTGGCACAGCTTCACCCCTCTCACCCACATTTGCTCATATATCATAAAAAACAACCCAGCCATATCTCCACCTCACCCACCCCCAAGTCCCTGACGGACAAACCCACCATCCCAGCACCCCCCAGAGCACCCCACAGCCTCCCAGTCCTGCCCCATCCCTGCCTGCGGGCCGGGGTCCGGCCGTGCCGTGCCGAGCCGTGTCTTTCCTCGGCTCTCTCCTGCCCGGGGATCACCTGCCGTCCTCTTGATTTATGAACGGAGAATTTTTCAAGCTCCGTTTCCTTTCCATTGTTGTTTCAGTTGCTGCTCTCGCTCGGCTCCCGCTCCCCCCCGCCTTTGAATACCTCCTGCCACGCTGCGAGCGGTGAGAAAGGCGACGAGTAAACACTCACACTCAGCCCCGGAGCTGGGGGGCAAGAGCCTCTACCCTCCCTAAAACAGGGGGACACGGGGCTGCCCACCGGAGGATGCTGGGCTTGGAGTGAGCGAAGCCCCAGAGCGGGTCCCTCTGTTCCCATCGCTGTGGTTTGGGATGGGGAGCAGCATCCCTGCCCCCCCGCCCCACAGCTGGGTCCCTGGGA
>NW_010305386.1:353-2137 GCF_000700745.2 Antrostomus carolinensis | reverse complement strand
CCCCCCTCTGCCCCCCTGGAGCAGGGGGTGGGGACATCTTTGGGGTCACATATAACATGGTGATTTTTGCAGCTAAGCTTTGTCATAAAATATACTAATTTCTACTAATTCATGGGGAGGGGGAAGGCTCTGTCCAGGGTCACACTCGATGTGACACAGCTCTGTCCCCAGGGGTGACAGGAACCCTTAAAAGACAATACCCGGACCCAAAAGAAGCTCTGACAGCACAGCATGAAGGTCTGTTTGCATGTTCTGACACAGGACCAAAGATCACTCTGGGCAAAAAACACTGTGGGGATTAAAGCTGCTAAAGAAGGGGGAGGCCTCTGAGTGTGACTAACGGGATTAGGCAACCGCTGAGCTGGGAAAGAAAAGATTTTAATCGATGGTAATAATATGATTTAGCCATTCCAAAATATTTCATCTTTTAATTCCAGAATGTTTTCCAGTGGAATATAGAATCATAGAATCATAGAATGGTTTGGGTTGGAAGGGACCTTAAAGCTCATCCAGTCCCAACCCCCCTGCCATCAGCAGGGACACCTTCCACTAGACCAGGTTGCTCAAAGCCTCATCCAGCCTGGCCTTCAACACTTCCAGGGAGGAGCAGTCACAGCTTCTCTGGGCAACCTGTTCCAGTGTCTGACCACCCTCACAGTGAAGAACTTCTTCCTAATATCTAATCTAAACCTCCCCTCTTTCAGCTTAAACCCATTTCCCCCTGTTTTGTCATTAATTGCCCTTATGAAAAGTCATTTATTATATAATATATATTGTCGTTGTTTGACAGAAAGGGCAAATGGGCTGTGGAGATGGAGTGATGTGGGGAAGGTCACAGTGGGAATGAAGGGAGGAGCAGAACGGGCAGCCAGGCTGTACCTGAGGGTCCGTGTCACAGTGTGACATCAGGAGGGGAAACCTGGGAGGTTTCAAACCTGTATTCTGCTTTCCCTTGCACTGGAGGCATGTCGTTTATTGCAAGGATTTCAACATCACTTGACATTTCTAAGCAGCGAGAGAATACATACACATCTCCACGACAGGCAGAAAGGTTTCCTTCTTTTTCAGGGTATCTTGAGGGACTGACAAATTCTCTGCCAGCAGCAGCTCAGGGCCACGTTGTCACCAAAATCAGGAATAAATTTCTTAAGGCCAATGTAGTCTTATGAAGCAGGTATTCTTTATTCAGCACTGGGTGCTCGGGGTATATCACCACAAATCTAGCACCCCGAGTTTGCAGAACTTCACGTATTTATCCATAATTGATGAGCTTGTTCCACCCACTATACATACGCATTCCTATTCTACTTTAGGATTGGTTTAAACTTCTCTCACTTACCTTTTAAAGAGGACAGTACACAAAAACTGCACAGCACATGTTCGAATACAGCACAGGGAGGGGTGTAAGTCTGTTCAGTCTCTAGTTACAGAATCCCAGAACTGCCTGGATTGGAAAAGCCCTTGAAGATCATTGAGTCCAACCATGAACCCAACACTGACCAGTCCCCGACTAACCCATGTCCCTCAGCACTATGTCTACACGACTCTTCAATCCCTCCAGGGATGGGGACTCCACCACTGCCCTGGGCAACCCCTTCCAATGCCTCAGAACCCTTTCAGCAAAGAAATTCTTCCTCACATCCCATCTCAACTGCCCTGGCCACAACTGGAGCCCATTTCCTCTTGTCCTGTCACTTGTTCCTTGGTTGAACAGACCCACCCCCACCTCTCTCCACCCTCCTTTCAGGGACTTGGACAGAGCCAGAAGGTCTCCCCTCAGCCTC
>NW_010305386.1:0-303 GCF_000700745.2 Antrostomus carolinensis | reverse complement strand
GCCCACTGTTGCTCCAGACCCTTCCCCAGCTCTGTTAAACTGAGTCACTGGTTGCTATATCCCCCTGCCACATTTACCTTTCCCCCAGTTACTGCGGACTCTTGCTGACTTAATCCTTCTTGGGCCATTATCCAGCTTTCGGTGCCTTCTAGGGCAGGATGTTCTCTTTTTATCATTCTTTTAGCTCCTTTTCAAGGGCAGGGTCATTACTGAGACCTGCACGGTTTATACAAAGTCACTGGATTGGCACCGAGTAAAGACGATGGATCCCTTGGTACTTAGGGCTAAACGACAGCTGTCTTG
>NW_010305385.1:3324-5381 GCF_000700745.2 Antrostomus carolinensis | reverse complement strand
AGCACCTCCACCTCCTCTTCGTCGTCTCCTCCGCCACCTCCTCCTCCTCCTCTCTCCCGGGACGACAAGGGGCCAGGTCTGGGGCTGAGGCAGTTCCGATGGATCATCTTTTCCTGCTGCTCCGGAGCCGGGCTCCCCACTGCTTCGGACAAATTAGGCACCCTCTTGCCAACTAGAGCGCCAAGTTGCGTCCCTTCCAGAAACATCACCATCTCCTTCCTGGTTTCCATTGTGGCTTTCCTTAAGGGAGGGGGGAAAAAAAATCCAGCTGTCTTCCCCCCCTCCCTCCCGCTCCCGCCCCAGCCTTGTGCAAACCCAGCGACCCCCTCCTTGCCAATGCAGAGGAGCAAGCGGTAAGATAGGGTGACCTTGTGATGCGAGCGCTACACTCTGCTGTGCTGCTCTGGGAGGGATCACCATTGCCCTCTTCTTTCTAAGCTGTCATCCTCAATGGTGCAGTCGTCATTACAGTACCACCGGTGACGCCACACATTGATTGCCAGCGGATAAATAGAAACGTCTGCCACGGGGAAGATGAAAGGAAGAGCCGGAGCTAATGGGCTAAATGCGTGATGCACCAGGTGTAGGAGCCCGAGATGGAGAGGGAAGTGTGAAAAAGAGATGCATATGGAGCCGAGCTGCAAAGAGGTTGTAACATGCGGAGAGAGTTCCGCAGGGGGAAGCCTTGCCTGATAATTAAATAGCCTTTTGACTGCTTTAAGCCACAACCTTGATGTAGAATTGAGGCGAAGAACCCTAGCCGCATCCTGGAAGTGAGAAGATACGTACTCAAGCCTCTTCCTTGGATGCATTATTTATTGCTGGCAATCAGCTTCTGCATAACTGCATATATAAGGCTTTAGGAATCCTTTGCAAACTTGAGGATAAGGAAATGCGCTGCTGACATCTGAATGCAGAAATAGCCTTGACATCTTGTTCTGGTTCAATATCGGTTCCTTTTCGTATAACTGTTATTGCTTTCTATTGACTGAGATTAAAACGTTATTTTAAAATTTGGAAATGCGGTTACGTATTTATTGCGTTTTACAGCTGAAAAGATACAACTACTTTTTTTTTTTTTTTTGTAGCTGTAGTTATTCTGGCTACCTGCTATTTATTGTTTATTCTTATTTATTCATTTGCTATTTCCATTTGTTCCACTATTCTTGCGTTTTTAGGAGGGTTTTAACTCTCCTCCCCTTTCTTCTCTTTAATTAATCACTTTGCATAATTTATTATCTGCTTTCAGGAGGAAAAAAAACTGGAAGAAGAATGTCTGCCAAGAATAATTCAGGCTCGGAGAAATGCAGGTTATCAAGGCCAGAGCTTATGCTAGCTAGCAGATGTTGTTAAAACAGATATGACAAGGGCAACCGTTTGGACAGCACTTGTCTGAAAATAAGGGATCTTGTACCATAAATAGAGCGGCACACGTCGTGTCTTTGGCGTATTATGATATTTCTAATGAGTGCGGCAAGTATCTCATCTCTAGTTAATATTGACTCACACGTGTAGTGTCAAGTCATTTTCACCGTCTGTCGTAACTAGGTTATTCTAAATTTTTTCTCGCAGTGTTATTGGCTAGTCAGGTTACAGAAAACATTCAACCAATTACGTTCCCAACCCGGTAAGGAATTTACTGGCATATTTGAGGTGACGTTGCTTCGGTGGGTAACAGACAGCGCAACAGGAAACACGCTGGGCTTTTCTGTCTAGCCCTGTGAGCAAGACGGGCACGATGCAGGGAGACAAACAGACAAACAAGCAAATAGGATTCCCGGTCCGCTGGATGCATGGATTAAGATGTGCTCCCAGCAATAAACGTGCTGATTTCAGGGGGATAAAGCAGGAATTTTTACGGGGCTATCGCCACCGATCTCCCCCTGTGTAGACACGCACTCATGTTTCCACGCACACACGCACCATGCGCACACCACGCTCCAGACTGCGCTGCTTTTCATCACACGTGTGACGCGTGCACTGCTCCCAAGCTTGCCAAATTTTTGAAAACTCCTTGCTAAATTCCCTTTCCCTTCTCTCCCTTGCCAGCCTCTAGA
>NW_010305385.1:2982-3245 GCF_000700745.2 Antrostomus carolinensis | reverse complement strand
GCCCCCTCCCCCTGCAGCGGCCAGGCTCTGCTCCAGATCGGGTCTAGCTGCTGGAGGAGCAGGCGGCGGGTGCGTAGGTGGAAGGACGGATGGGTGGATGGATGATGGACGGGTGGATGGATGGATGGATGGATAAGGCAGTCTGGCTCTGCCGCCTTCCTGGCGGCCGTGGCGCTCCTGATTCCGCTGGGCGGAGGCGGAGGGCCGGTGTTGATCGCGCTTCGCGGAGCGGCGGGCTGCGGAGAGGTGCGGAACGGTACGGT
>NW_010305385.1:0-2852 GCF_000700745.2 Antrostomus carolinensis | reverse complement strand
GGTGTGCAGGCTCGGCCTCCCCCCGAGGCCCAGGACAGCCCAGCCTCGCGGGGAAACTGTCCTCCCAGCTCCTTCCTAGTTCGGCCAGGTAGCCGTGTCGGAGGAGGCTGGCTGCTGTCTGTGGCGGACGGAGAGGATTTCCCCATTACTACGAATTTGGGGACAGCAAGAAGAGGGATATTTCCTCTTAGTCTCTTTCTAAATAAAACAGTAACCGGGAACTGAATTCAGAATATGAGGGAGCTCTCCCAGGCGGGCGATGAAGACGACTGCGGGGAGGTTAATGGGAAATCCTGTCTCTCGCAGACTGGAGTCCTGTGGATGGTTCCCGTGGATTATGCTGGCCGATCTCCACAAATGTTATCATTTTCTTTTACGAGCCGCTGCTGGCTCCTTCCTCACCTCATTCTTAATCCGTTCCCACCAGGAGGCCACCCGACATGTACCTCGGGTGAGAGGTTTTGTTGAGCCCGTTATGATGATCACTGCCACGGACGGTCTGCCTCAGCCCGCAGCAACACAAGCTGCGGTACACCCACGCACGGACAGACGCACACCCCCGCACGCGTACACATGCAGTTATTTGCCAAGGGTAAACATACAGCGTTAAAGGCCCGAGTGGAGTCTAAGGGAGGGGAAAAAAAAAAAGAAAAAAAAAAGAAAAAAAAGGCTCTGTTGGACTCGGAAGTTTGGGGGGAGCGATGTAGTTTGGATTAGTGAAGGCTTCTTAAAATGCCCATTTTACACCTCCCAGGAAGAGTACCGCCGCGACAGCCCTTCGCACACCGAGAAGCCGGTGGCGCGGCGTGGCGGAGCTTCGTCTAGCCGGGAACGCGGGGTCCGGCGTTCTGCCTTCTGTCTAGTGTTTCCCACAGATCTGTCAAACCCGATTTGGAAGGATACTCCCTCATTTGGGATTAATTTTCAGGCAGATTGGAAAGTGTATCTCTACGGGGTTTTCTCCCCACCCCCCTGGCCTGATCCAGACCGAGATTTAAAGCCTATTAAGTTTCTCGTTCTCTTGGTCACAGACACGTTGTCATAACTATCCTCAAACTTTCCAAACTGATTTGTTTTTCCTAGTTTACAGCTTTCGTGGCTGATATACGGCCGAGGCCAGGGCGACTGCGTTCACAAGGCTAAAACACGTTACCGCTGCTGAAAAGGTGACTCGTACACAAAAAGCAAACGAAACACCCTCCCTTCCCAAAACAGGGAAGTAATGGGGGGAGATTAAAACATTGCCAGAGTGATACTCTCATAAATCAAGCATTTTCCTTGAAAGTGCTAAACCTGGAGAAGGAAAGACACATCACACACTCCTTACCCGCAGGATATTTATTTTCCTTCGCCGGTCAAAAGGGTGTCAATAACTTTTGACCGATATTGCCCAATTACGACTGGGAAACCAGGATGCGCTTTCAGTTTCTGTAAAAAAACCCAATTCTTGTCGTCTTTAAAAAAAGGAAGAAAGTTTTGACATACCGCGGAACGGTTTAGTACGGCAAAAACTGATATGCAGTACAATGGGTGAACAAACCAGAAAGCCTATTCTTAAATTTTTAATGGGTAGTGTTAACAATAATGGCGTAATTATCACTGTTTTATTAAGGCTATTTTTTACGACATGGTTAGAGGTAGAAGCTTTGGAAAGAAGAGAATAATAGGGGCATTATTCTGGGATGTAAAGACAAGCTGGTACAATGACAGCACATAACATGTAAGTGGCGTTGAGGGGAGAGAGGACAGAGCCGTGAGTGGGATGTGCCTAGGCGAGCATGTAATGGTATTTACAGGATCCGATCCAGGACATGTTTCTGCCTCTGTGTAGCTCCGAATGTCAGATCCCGTCATCTCTACGGAGCTCATCTGCCTGTTCTTGATTTTTATTTTTTTTTTTAGTCTGCTGGGTGCTCGAAGCAGCGCTTCCCTGGCATTCCACGAGGCTTGGGAGATTTTTGCCTTGTTAGATCAAAACTTGGGGGGAGGGGACGGGGAGACGGGGGGGAAAGGGCGCAATTCCCGCTCCTAGGACAATCAGGACAAGTTTTCCAGTGGTAACTAGATCTGCTGCTTTACTGATTGCAATGAGTAAATCGTGCAGGAATTTGGGCTTTCGATTTCAATTGCTATCGTTTCCAGACTCGTCGAGAGCCATAAAACTTCAGCAATCTTCATATGTTAGAAAGAGCGGTAGAAACGCGACCTGCGTAGCAAATTCCCTGATTTGAAAGCAGAAGAGTATTTATGGGGTGAATTTAATTCGGTGGAAGGCACAAATAAATTACAATCGACAGCATTTCAGTGGCTCCCGTAATGAGGCTTTTTTTTTTTTCTTATTTCGTTTTAGATTTGATTTAACAAGAATTGAGCTCTCAGCCCTCCATGATGTGAATCTTCTCGAAACCCGCCCGCGGGTGACGACCTGGTGCGCGTGAGCATCTCTTGTGGAAACACTGAGGGGTTTCAAGGGGTCTTTAGGTGCCGGAAAGAAGAGCCTTCAGGGGGGATGTAGCATCACCAAGAGAAAATCACAGGAATGTCAGGGCAGAACACACAACCTTTCACCGCATTTAGTATTTTGCCCCAGACGTGCAACGGCAGTTGGTGTTTCTCCTGTGTTTTCGTCCTGTACCCAAACCCGCCCCTTTTACTCCCGTTGTGTCACTGCCCCTCGGCCCCAGCAGTCTCACGACCTGGAGCTAACCTAGAGAGGGGGAAACCCACTCTTCCCAACCCGTGTTAGTGCTTGGTATGCTGAAAATCTGTGTCTCGCTTTATTAAAACAAGGCGGCGGCCCAGGCGGGGCCGGGAGGAGCGGTGCTGCCGGCCGGGGCGCGGACACCGCCGGC
>NW_010305384.1:0-1041 GCF_000700745.2 Antrostomus carolinensis | reverse complement strand
CCAGTTTGAAGCTGTTACCCCTCATCCTATCGCTACTTGCCCTTGTAAAAAAAATAAATAAAAATAAATAAATGGAAGGCTATAAAATGATGTAATAAAATGTACAGTTATGGTTAGAGTGACATTAAAATCGTGCCTACAGTTCTTAGAAACACAGTGGAACTAGCTCCACCTCAGCTGGTGTAGCTACTTTTGGCATTGACAGAGTTTCTTCCCATTATCTTAAAATCTGGGTAGAGATCTGTGATTTGCCTTCCTGCCACTGTTGCTTTCATTAGGCAGGTGAAGTCTATGAGGACTCATTGCTTCTGCTTTTCTCTTTGTTACCTTCCCAGACCTTCAGAAGCATGGAAGAGTCAGCAGAAAAAATGTATTTATTATTTTTGTGACTCTGTTTTTTGTCTTTTCTCTTATTCACCTTTAGATCTTCCTCAGACACATCCATATGCTGCACGTTAGTCAGCAGAGTAGTTCAACCAGCTCCATAAGGATGAGTCATGTCATTACGGGAAAGTATCTTCATAACAATTAAAAGGAGCAGGGAGCACTAAGTCAAGAGAGAGCTGAGGGGTATGTGTGCAAGCAAATCTAAATATTCAGTGTTTCTTGAAGAAAAAAAAAAATCTAAAACCCCAGAGCCCTTCACATAAAAGAATTCTGATGTTCTAATTAATTAAAATTAATATTCTATGTTCCTGCTTTCAAGAGGAGCGTGTCTGCCACTAGGTCATATTTCTAGGAAGGCATCAGTTGATTTACCTGTTTGATTCCACGCCAGGTAACACTACGAGCAAATATTAAAGGATGGGGGGGGGGGTGAGATTTATGTTCCCCCATCAAACAAAATGCTGTGGTGTAATAAAGGGGCCTGATTCTCCTCCAGGGTACGTGTAGACTTCTCAGGGCTATTGCTGAGTCACCCAGAAGATGACTTGAAAATACAAGTTACATGAAAAAAAATAAGAATAAAAATAAAAATGAAGAGAGGGTTGAGCTTGAATGCAGAGTAGCTTTAATGACAGGGAAACACGGGATACATTT
>NW_010305383.1:263-3855 GCF_000700745.2 Antrostomus carolinensis | reverse complement strand
CGCCCCCCGCCAGGTGAGGGCTGCTGGGTCCTTTCTTCCCCTCCCTTCCACCCCCTGTGTAGGCCGCAGGGGACAAAGGCCTTTCCGCCATGCCGAGGTTGGGGGTGACGCACCGGGGTGGGGGTAACGGGCATTGGGGGTGAGGAAGGGGGTGGCCCGGCTGCTTTGAGCTCGGTTAGCGGAGCGGGGGTAGGCGCTTGGCGGGGATGGAAGTGGATCTTAGCGCTCGCTAGGCCGCAGGGCCTGGCCATCCAGTGCCTGAGCGTTAAGGCCCTATTTAATCATCTCCTTTCAGGTTATATCTCGTTTCCCGTGAAATCACAGAATGGTGGGGGTGGGAGGGCGCCCCGCAGGTTGGAAAGGACCTCAGGAGATCATCTAGTCCAACCCCCCTGACAAAGCAGGTCCTCTACACCAGGTTGCACAAGAAAGTGTCCATTTGGGTTTTGAACATCTCCAGAGATGGAGACTCCACAACCTCTCTGAGCAGCTTATTCCAGCACGGTCCTTTGCAGTGTGGGGTGCAGCTAGTCTTCAAAATAAACAGCCAAAAAGAAACCCATAAGCCTCACCCTGTTGTGCATAAATCACTCACCAGAACATTGAGTTCTTGCCATCCACATGCAGGGTGTAACGAGGAGGAACTGCAGACGCCAGGAACTTTCAAGGACACGTTGAATAAGGCTTTGAGCAATCTGGTCTAGTGGAAGGTGTCCCTGCTGATGGCAGAGGGGTTGAAAATGGATGAGCTTTAAGGTCCCTACCAACCCACACCATTCTGTGCTTGTTCCCTGCAATCAGGTGGCCTTGAGTGTGAAGTGATTATGTGACATTTCTCTTTATCTCCTTGCAGTCGGGCACCACAAATGAGAGCTGCACCACCAGCACCTCCTGCTCAGGCATCTGTCCCAGCAGCAGCACCAGCTTCTGCTGTGGCTGCTCCTGCACCAAAGCAGCCTGGTCTGATGGCACAGATGGCTACAACTGCTGCTGGAGTTGCTGTAGGCTCTGCTGTAGGTCATACCATAGGTCATGCGCTGACAGGAGGATTTGGTGGAGGAAGCAGCTCTGAAGCTGCAAGGCCTGATATTACTTACCAGGTAAGAGAAAGCACAGCTGGACACTGACTAGTGAAGCACAGTTCATTTGAGACATCAGTTACGTATAGGCTGATGTAACTGCTATAGACACAAAGACCACACAAATCATGGTGGGGAAAACTGGGGTAACTTTAGTGACTTAGTCTCCAAGGTAACTATGGAGTAGTCACACAATCACCATGAATATCCTGAAAGTAGTTTGAAGAGATGCACGAGTGATACATGCATTTGGTAATGTTGTAGTACCCCTCTGATTCAGACAGGACTTCCTTGTTCCAGGTCTGATCTATTGCAAGACCTTTTTGTGCTGCTCAAACATTAATATAATGCTGTTAGCTTGCCCAGATGCTATCCAGAGTTATCCAAGTGTTTGTAACTTACAAAACTGTTCAGAATTTGTCATGTCACTGCTGGAAGCTATTTCATATTTCAACCCATTATTTGTTTTCCATTTAAAAAGTAACACAACATTTTGACTAAAATGCAGGGAAGAAATACACAGGCAGCAGTACTGGGGTGGTGTGGCTTCCTCAGCTGGAGCTGTTGAAAGGGTGCTTACGGAGGTGTCTGCTGTTTCAGGAGCCCCAGGCAGCTCAGCCTGCCTACCAGCAGCAGCAGCAGTTTGCTCCTTGCCAGTACGAAATGAAACAGTTCCTGGAGTGCGCGCAGAACCAGACCGACCTCAAGCTGTGCGAGGGCTTCAGTGAAGTACTGAAGCAGTGCAGGTTTGCTAATGGTAAGTAGACAGTGCTACCAGACCACTGCTAAGTGAGCTAATTGGTCAAGTGATGGTGGGAATGTCCCTGGTTTTTTATCTCATCTGATAAAGAATGGGGATAGATACAGAGCATGTACACTGAAGTCAGTTAAGGCTAGCTGCTGCTGTTGTGTTTGGCTTCCCATTTTGGTCCTGTATATGTAGTTGGAGGTGATGGGGTGGAGAGAGGATGAATTCCCAAAACTTTTCTGCTGGGCCATGGACTGAAGCTGACAGTTTGGGATAGTGGTGGCAGCAAACTTGGAGAATCAGCATAGCATTGCTGGCCTGTAGCAAGTGCCTGTTTCTCACAACTGACAAACCATCCTCACAGGGGAGAAAGGAGACTGCCAAACACTGATGTCTGCATAGACTGCTGAAGTCTGCAGTCAACACATCCCAATAAATAAATGAGGGGAGAGGGAACACCCTAACATACATCTGCTTTACAGCAAGGAAGACCACCTCCCATTTAGGGATCCAAAACTTAATGTGATTAACTGTGATAATTTCTTACCTTTCAGGTTTAGCCTAAGCCTCCAGAACAAGGTTGCTGAAGACCACCTTACAAGAACTGACCTGTGAATGAAAAAAAAAGCTTCAGTAATAAAGTCTAAAGCTGATATCTTGTTAGTTGATATATTCACACTATCATCCTCCTCATGGCTTGATTCCTGCCATAGCCGCTACAGATGCGATACAACTTACAGCAGCAAATTAATTTAGCACAAAATGGAAGAATGAACAATAAAACAGAATGAGCTAATTTGTGTTAACCAGTTTGCTGATTGTTGTGTTGAATGTAAGTGATATGGTGTACAAATAAACTTCTCTCTAGAAGTACCTTGCTTTAGTGGACTTTGGAGTTGAGTCTGAAGGGTGAGCAGGTGAGAAGTGATTTTGGCAGAGTGGTGTGTCTGCTGCCCTGCCTGGAGTGGTTCCTGGGGGGCTGGAACTACAGTTCAGGAACACCCATAGCTTGGTGGTGAGCTGTGCTTGCCAGACATCTCCTGCTGCAGCATTTGAACCCCACAGACAAATTAAAAGGTGTAGCGATAAGGAAGTTGTGTGTTTAAAAACAGTATATTCAGATTCAATAAATTCTGAGAAATATCTTCCCTCTGTCAAGCAGCTGTGCACTTCTGAGATCGTACAGTCTTACATCAGACTCACAGCTCCCAATAACATGAGCCCTGGCTGTAGGTTTTTCTTCCTCTATCTTGTGACAGGAGCGTTGGACTGAAACACGAGAAGGTGTCCAGCTGACGGTGGTGTGGCCTTTGCGTGCTTGGCTTACCCAAGTGACAAAGCTACTGCTCCCAAGTGAAAGAAAAAAACCAAGAATCTCAATTTTAAAAGTATTTACTGATGCAAAGTGCAAACCTTCCTTTTTCCATCAGAGGGAGCAGGTCATGCCCGGATAAAATCCCTGGTGCCTGCAGAGCAAATACCCTCTTGCACTTCGCGTACTCACACCGAAGAGTGTGGTGGGAAGTAACCTTGCACCAAAAAAATACAATTCCTGTTAAAAATACTTTCATAGCATGACCTGTTTTTCCCGCACAGCTTTTATGCTGTTGTGCATTCTGCCTGCTCCTAAAACCCCTCGTCTCTGATCTGCAATTCCTGGAAGTGAAAAGATTAAAGCAGTAAAGTTAAAATGGGGAAGGGTTACCTCGAACATGGGGGGATGAGGACACAACTACTTCCCTGGTGACAGAAGCTTCGCTTCCTG
>NW_010305383.1:0-235 GCF_000700745.2 Antrostomus carolinensis | reverse complement strand
CTGATTAACCTCGCCGCTCGGTTGCCATGTGTTGTGTTGAAAAGAAATAATATTTGGGGCCAGAAACGCC
Source organism: Antrostomus carolinensis (assembly GCF_000700745.2). Taxonomy (NCBI): domain Eukaryota; kingdom Metazoa; phylum Chordata; class Aves; order Caprimulgiformes; family Caprimulgidae; genus Antrostomus; species Antrostomus carolinensis. The sequence continues at coordinate 165 of NW_010305383.1, read as the reverse complement.
GAATTCACAGCCGACATCCCGCAGGTACTCTGCACGGTCACACTCCGGGGAAGGGACCCGGCCATGGGGGGTCCGGGCGAGCCAAGGTGTGTCCCCCCCACACGCCATCGTCGCTTGCGGGCGGCTCAGACCCGAACCCACCGGGGGGTTCAGCTCCGGGGCTGA
>NW_010305382.1:0-6632 GCF_000700745.2 Antrostomus carolinensis | reverse complement strand
AAAAAAACCCAACCAACCAGCATTAACTTAATCCAAAAGGAATTATCTTTCCCTCTCTTTCCCAACCTCTGGCCAGGAACATCTACAGTATCCTTCATATAAGCATTAGGAGGCATGTGGCCTTTCTGTAAATTACATCTGCTAGCTGAGCTGGATGAAAACTTACTCCAAAAAGACAATGAAATTTTCAGTGGCATGTGCTAGAGAGCATAACATACCTTTCTGCTAGGATTACAGGCAAGCAGAAAGGGAGGAGAACAGAATTTTTGGCACAAGCCCAGAGTCAGATTAGCTTTGTCCAATTGTGAAACTGCAGAGTTAGCATAAAAGGTTTAATCTAACCCCTGCCAAACAAATTTGCCTTTAATTGCTCATGCGTTAACACGAGCCGGTGTCTTGTGTTTGAAGTAAGTTGTTGTTAAATGCCAAGAGTGAACTCTGAGCCATGGTAAGGATTAGGAGGCAAATAGTCTGGCATTGCCACCTTGGCTCCCTGGCTCTCCAGGAATGAGCCGGCTCACTCTGCCCATCTCCACCTGACTCCATGCTGAGGGACACCCTGGTGCTAGGACAGCTCTGTGAATGGAGGGAGTCACTGTATTATTGCAGGGGATAGGCTAACGTTACCCTGTGTATTTCAAATCTCCACAGAGCTCCAAGGACCCTTCAGATGAAGAGTCAACCCAGTTGAATAGCGATCTTCCATTCTCCTGCACAGCTAGACAGCCACAGTTGCCTCGACAATTCAGCACACCCCAGAGCAACTCGCTAATCATGAATATCCTGGGGGGAAGCACCTCTGTCAGAAACATCTGGACTGACCATCAGATCAGGCAGGCATTATTTCCCAGCCGGCGTCCACCTTATGAGAATGAAGATGATGAAGATGATTACCAGATGTTTGTACCATCAGTGTCTACATCCAATGCTAGTTCAGCCGTTGGTGGAGAAAGGAGGGGTTCTTCTGGGCGTCCATGCAGCTGGCACCTGGGGGTAATGCATCAAAATGAGACTTCCAGCCCCACTCGTCACAAAATTGTTAGGCGGGCCAGTAGTGCTGGTGAGAGTAACATGTGTCCAGCCGGTGCAAGGTATAAAATCGGGGAGCGCAGTTCTCGAAGGGAAGTGAAGAGAGCAGAGGTGAGCAGTATGAATGCGTATCCTGAATCTTCAGAGGAGCTGACCATCGATGATATTGAACATGTTTATGATAATATAAGCTATGAAGACTTAAAGCTGATGGGTCTTACAAGAAGGGAGGAGACAGACCGTGGTCCCCAGAGGTCTGCTAGAGACTCTCTCTATGAGGCCGACAACAAAAGCAACTTAGATTCACCCTCCAAAAAGAGGACAGCAAATCAAAACCGGGCGTCCATTCGTGCTAGTAGGGATGAGATACTACTCAGCAGAGAAGCACCTACTTCAAGTTTGGATGAGCTCAGGATCGTTGAAGACAACATCTATGACACCATAGTGCTTCCAGAAACTCCACTATTGAATTTTAAATGTGACCCCTTAAAATGCTCTAAAAGGCGGAGTTTTCTGGGCCTGGAAAAAGACTTTGCATGTTGTGACAATCTACGGCAGTTTGTTTCTGAAGAGAGTCTGCAGTTCAGTGAAGATGAAAGTCCTTACCATCGTGTTCCTGTCGACAATGACTACTTGAGCTTAGTAGATAGCTCCTCCAACTCGGATTCACTCTCCCATAAGTCTGCAGCAGATAAACTCTCGGAGGAAGTAGATGAGATTTGGAATGACCTGGAGAACTACATCAAGAAGAATGAGGAAAAGACAAGGGATCGTCTCCTTGCAGCCTTTCCTGTTTGTAAAGATGATCTGCAGGAAAGGTTGCATGCTGGTAGTACACCTGAACTCAGTAAAGATGTAGAGTACTCACTGTCTACTCTCTCTCTGCCAGAAACTCCTATTTTCCCTAAAACTGTGAAGCCCAGGGCTGCCACCTTAAGCGAGGCTAATCTCAGGCTTGAAGACACTACACCGTGCAAGGAGAACTCTTTTATGAGTCTGAACAGATCTTCTTTCTCCAGTGAGATGCCTTTTGTAGATAGCCCATATGAATCTGCCAATAGTGTTCTGTCCAACGCACATACAGAGGGCATGGAAAATGACTTGGCTGTTGTGGATAAAACAAAGAACAGAGTTTTTATGATGGCAAGGCAGTACAGTCAAAAAATTAAGAGGGCTAACCAGCTTTTGAAAGTTAAAAGTCCAGAGCAGGAACAGCCAGCTAGCAGACAGCAAAAGCTGAAACACAAAGATCTTGCTGCTATTCTGGAGGAGAAGAAACAAGGTGGTCCTGCTATTGGTATGTAAAAAACATTTCTATACAGATACATTTCTTTAGTAATTTACAATGAAATTTGTGTACTGAGTTGGAAGATTATGAATCTTCCTTGCCTTACTAGTTGAGTATCAGTATTGCATTTTCTGTTTTACCACTGAAATGAGTTTTCTGTGACTGCTTCTAACATGAGTAGTCCTTTATATGGCGATAAGTTCTCATTGTTACTTGATAAAATTGGGAATAAATAGTGGGGTAGTGTCAGGAAAGATTGATTCAGTTTAGGCTGGAAATAGAACTTATGCCTGAAGCGTTATTGGCCTCTTTACAGAAAAGCAGATATTTCCTTTAATAGTGTAATCTTCCAAGTTTGACTAAAAAGGTGTATTTTCAGGCATATTGACCTTCTAACATGTTGTGTAGGTTTGCTCAGGTACCATCCACATCACACTTCTAAGCATAAAGAATGGGGTCAGATAGGAAAGAGCTGCTCTTCCTGTTCTTTGTAATGAGTATGCACCATTGTGGATATGCAACAGCTTTGGAACTATTTTTGTCTGCAGTCAATTGAAACAAATTGGAGACATGGAGCCAGCAGACTCCATGCACTAGAGTGTCATTCTTGCCTTCTTGTGATATTTATAAAAGTCCCTAAATATCTTATTTACCAGGCTGTTTTCAGAACGTTCTTTTCCATTTTAACATGAAACAAGCAGCATATTATTTGAACCGTGTGCTACATTTTGTCCTGCGTGACTATTCACTGTTGCAAGACATTTTTTGCTTCTTTTTTTTCAATGCAATGTGCTGAAATGCAATGCAGTGCACGGCTGTTCCAGCCTCCATTGCTTCCTGTTACTTTGTTGAGGCTGAAGATCCTGACACAGCTGTAAACTTTTCTCTTGACCAATACAAAGCATTTGAGGATTTTTAAATTTTCACGTGACTCCTTTGAATGGATTGCTTGCCTCTGCTAAGTTACTTCTCTCTCCTTTCTAGGTGCCAGAATAGCTGAATATTCCCAGCTTTATGACCAAATCGTCTTCAGAGAAAGTTCACCTAAGGTCCAAAAGGAAGCCTGGGCCACCCCTCAGGAGCCGTCAGCTGGGAGGTATTCCACGCCCGTAGCTGCGTCTCCTCCCCGTTCCCAGGCTGACAGCGAATGCTCAAGAGCAGAGGATTGGCTTTTGCATTCTACATACAGTAACGGTGAGCTGGCCGACTTCTCTCCGTGGTCTGAATCCCAAGACCCAAAGTCCAAAAGCTCGTATACAGAAGCTGGTACAAAAAGCAATTCAAGGCAGTTGCCATCAGCTGGCTCGGTGCCTTCCCTTCAGATTTCTAACCGTTTGCATGTCCCAGCACAGAGGTGGAGCGCCATTATAAGCCAACCCAACAAAGAAAATTTACATCAAGATCACATCTATAACTCCCTTGGGAGAAGAGTAAGCAATGTAAAACCACAGGTGTACAGCAGGTCGCAGTCATCTTCCTCAATTGTGGTCAACAGGTCTGGAGAAGCAATCATATATCCTAATGAAATGGACAAGAAAAAGCACCATTTGAATAGGAACCTCCGATTCAACAGCCATCAAACGCCGGGTGTTGCTTCGGGATGTACAGGGCCTGACATGCGAAAGCAGATCCCCGAAAACTGTTCAGATATGATTCTGCAGGATTCTCAAAAGGTCCTGAGGGTGAACAGGGCCTCCCCTCTGACGGCACAGATGGCCACTCAGAACTATTTTTCTAATTTCAAAGATACTGAAGAAGGAGAAGAGGATGATGATGACTATGTTGAAATAAGGTCTGAAGATGAGGGATCTGACTTGGAGACCTCTCAGAACCAAACAAGGAAATCGGATCCTAAACCGCGTAATGCAGACGCTGCTCCTTCTGAAACGCTCTGTGGCAAAACTGTCTCTTGTACTCCTGCAAAGTCTGCCAGCAACAAACACACGCTTACCCCGTATCTGACTGCATATAGCGATTCGGACAAACTGAACGACTACCTGTGGAGAGTACCATCTCCAAATCAGCAGAATATTGTCCAGTCTTTAAGGGAAAAGTTTCAGTGTCTCAGTTCAAGTAGCTTTGCTTGATGCTTTCAGTAATTTCCAGCTGTACTGCGTTATCACAACAGAGTATATCCTAGGACAATCAGTACTGGCATCATGTATTTCTGTAATATTACACAATCAGGCATTGTATCACAGTAATATTGTAAATAGATGTGAAATGTATCTTTTAAAAAATGGTTTAGAATCCTGGAAGTAACAAAGCCCACATGTGTGCTGTGTCTGGGGTCTCACTCCATAGTGCAGGTGGACTTCTCATCTTCTCTTTAACCTTTACGTCTCTTCCCTTGTCAGGTGTGATGCCATTGATTCTTAAACCATTTTATCATGTGGAAACCTTAGTATTTGGACTTTGGAGTTGGTGACCAATGTCCTGCATCCAAAATACCCCTGTGATTATTCTGGTTACGTGTAGGAGCATTTAGCTGAGCTGCCGCTCCTATGACTGTACAGATTTCTGAGCAGGGTTCTGGTAATTACACCAACACGCTACCTGTGCAATTGCACGTAGTATTTGCACATTGCTGTTCAACAGACATATTCCAAGTGTGTGGGACCAATGCATACGCTACATTACTTTAGAACAGGCTTCTTATGTTTTGGACAACATCTAGTCCTAGTGCTTGTGACGGGTGCCAGACTGATAGCTCTGTGTCTGAAGCCTTTTCTACTTTCTGTAACTGCAGAGTAGGTAGAGGATGAGCAGTAACAGTTTTTTATGTGAATATGTGGATGTGACACGGTCCTTACCTGGAGGGTGCTTTGGGCAGTAGAAGGGGAGCTCTGCAGCTTGTGAAAACGGCTAGACTGAGTTCGGTACCTCCAGCGATGGTGGTGGTTGTACCAGGCAGGCAAAATTTGAGTTATCTTGTAGCTCAGAGCCCAGCAGCAGAAAAGCCACTGGGTGTGACTTTGTTGAGTAGTTGTGTTATATACGCAGTGGCCAGCAGGGCGTTTGTTTGAGTCCCAAAGTCAGTAACCCCGAGAGAGAATGGGGCTCGGCCAGATGCTTGGACAAAATATCAATCATGTGGCATGTTTGGCCCATGGGGTGTTTCAGTGATGCAGCTGGTTGAGTGACAAGCTGTCTTCCCCAGGGAATGTATCTTCCGTAGTAGGAAATGATCCTTCCTGGCAGAGAGAGGTAAAATATGTATTTTCTGAACCAGCCAGGGCTAACTAATCCAATTTATATACAGTAACAGTAGCTTAAAAAATGAGAATACATTCCATTCTTTTGCAAATAATATGTAGAATAAATGCTGCGATTTACAACAAGAATAGGCTTTCCGAGATGATGCACATTTATTCCTTTTCAGCATCTTTGTTGCACAGCTTTGGATTCTGTTACTTGAAAACATTGTACCTAAAGGAAAGCCTGGATATGTCTACACTGACCATCTCGTGTGGCTGTTGTTCTTTTTTGGTGCTTAAATTCTTTAGATGACATGCATAAAGCCAGTACAGAGTTAAACGTATGACTAAATAAAGGAGTTTAATTGAAGTAGTATTTCTACTAATCACATATCGCTTCCCACAGCTACAGAGCACTGTACTTCCAGAACAGCTGACTATGTACTACATCGGTTACCATGAGGAAAACCTGAAGTTATCAGTGTACAGCTAATTACTTGTAGACTAAGATTTAAGGACTTGAATTTGTTAGAACGGATTAAATTATTTACTGCACGTATCTTGGCATTGTCTAGGAATTGTTATTTTGAGGGCTGGTTGGTCATGGTACTTACTAGCTCGTACCACAGGGATACTTGTTACAGTCAGCACATCCACTGCGATAGGACCCGCATCTGCCTAGTAAAATCCCGATTGAGAAATAATGTTGTACATATTTAAGACGCCGAGGTGTAGCAGAGCCCGTATTTATTTAATATAGCTTGTAAAGTATTGTAAATATTGAATAGAAGTTAAATCTGTGCTTTACCAGCGCACGTCTAGATTTGTTTAAACGGCTAAGGGGGGGGAATGTTGTTTAATTAGCATCTCATGCAATCAGTGAAGTTGGGGTGGGGGGTGAACCTCCTCAACATAAAGAAAAAGGGACTTTGACTAGCGCGTAACTTCTCCCAGGGACCATTTCATACTATTTTTAATAAACGTTGAGTATGCAAATACTTTGGGTTTCGTTCATTTTGGGGGAGATGGGGGTTTATGGTGTTGTAGGGGATGGTTGGGAGGGGTTTTTTGTTGTAGGCAAGAGGAAGGGAAAGGGGCTGAGCGCCGGGGCCGGGGCG
>NW_010305381.1:0-21700 GCF_000700745.2 Antrostomus carolinensis | reverse complement strand
CTCAGCTTTCTGCTCCAGCGTGGAGTCCTCCTTACCCTACACATGGGTATCTGCTCTGCTGTTGAACTCCTTTGCCTTCTCCTACTCCATGCAGTTGAACTGGGTGTCTGAGGTTCTCTGTCCTCCCCCTTCTCCTCCTTCCTCCTGGCAAGGAAGCTCTTTCTTTGTTTAGGCCGATGGTCATCTTTTGTTCAGGTCAATGGCCACTCCTCCAGCTACCACACCTACTTCTTTTCAGGACAGTCCTTCCCCTCACAAATATGGATTTGCAGAGGTGTTTCTCTATTGCTCATTGGCTCAGCCTGGGCTGGGGGGTCTCCGCCTTGGAGCCAGGGGAGCTTTTGCTCTCACAAGGTGGCCCTTCCCCCTCTACGAAAAACAGCCACCCCCCACACATACACAAACCCAACACACCAAAAGACACTGTAATTTCAATAGGAACTGTGTTTAGTCCCCTTTTCGTGTAGCACTTGTAAAAATAGATGCTGCACACAGTCTCTGTATTTACATACATATATGCATACATATAGTGACTGACGATCACTTTGTAGAGTGTACAGGTTGAAATGGCAAGTGTTTGCAACTTAGGAAATGATAGAAATAAGATCACTCAAACAACCTGAAGATGAGTCTGTCTGAATGATCATATGATCCTTAGTTGTTTGAGCAGGCATTTCTTTTTCCTCACAGATTATCTGCCTGTCTCAGGGCACTAAGCAGCCCTGGGTGGTGATGAATCAGGACTGCACAGCAGGGGAATCAGCTAGCTGTGGGACATCTGTCTCATCTATCAAAATTCACCCCCAGCATGAAAAATTTTCGCTCAGATGGTTGTGATTTCTGCTATCTAATGACCAGATGATTCTACATCTTACAATGGAGAGCATTAAGAATTCCTTTTGTAAGCTGTGAAACTGCTGGTCTTATAAAAATAAAACCTATTCTTTCAGGATCTGTGGTTCTTACACTTCTTTCCCCTACTGAGCAGAGCTGAATGGAGGTAAACTTTGTTGGTTAGCTTTTCTTCCCATTCTGCAACAGGTCTCATCTCAGATTTCTCAAAAATTTTCACACAGCTGCCCTACAACCAGAACAAATGCTCACCGACCCAAGCCACAGGGAGCATTTAAGATTTCCAACATCTATTAGCAAAAAGGGGGAAAGAAAGTAAATTTGAGAAGCATTCAAGATGCTTTACCATTCTTCCTTAGAGCTCCTGTCTTCCCACATCTGTTGCTTTATTTTTCCCACAAGAAATAAACTGTAGCACAACCAGTAAATTTCAAAGAAAAACATTTATAGCTCTCTCATATCTCCAACAGTCATTTTGAAGTCTGACATAAGAAGACCAGCTGCAAAGGATATGTTTAAAAATGTAAATTTTTTGAGCGATTGATGACCACACGCTAAACCATAAATGCTAAGTAGTTAATTATCCAGAGTGCCTTGTGAGTCATAAAGGCAATTCATCTTTTCATTTAGCTAAGCCCTATTGCAGGACATTATCAAAGCTGTATAAGCCAAGTAAGCAAGAAGGAAAATATATTCCAATGCAATCTTAAGTAGTAACATAACAAAAAAAACCCCAAAGCAAATGCATGTAACTAATCGAACTATCAGTTATTCTTTCATGTATTAATTCAGCCCTAAATTATACATCTGTTATCATACCTGGATGTGCATCTGATTTTCTGCTTATGACTCTCTTCTGCACACATAATACCTTTTGCAGTGAGATTTTAGCATACAGGAAAAAAAAAGGAAAGTTTTTCTTCTTTATTATCTGGAAACGTTTGGTAGCAGAAGGGCTGTGTGTGTAAGATCTAAGCCCTGAAACGAAGAGACCTGAGCTTCCAGCTCCACCTAGTACTTCTCATTTAACATTTGTCTGAAGATCTCCAAGATACCAACTGCCTTTACATCAAAGCTGCCATTAAACCTTCCTGTGTCCCATATCCTCTTGTGAGGATAAAGTTGCTAGTAATAACTAGGTTACAGATCTAAGGGTGATGAGGGAAATCTAAGTACAGACTACATTTCATACACACAAACAGGCCAAAACCTCTGTCTTGGATTTACAGATACATTTCAATGAGGATGAAATTGCCTTCACAAAAATCAGGCTAAGTTCACTGGAAGATTTCACCAATATAATTGACAGCAGCTTCCTAGGGAGAAGAACTACCGGAGGGATTGGGTACTGGGGGCAAAAGGACATTAAACACACTCTATCAGCTGCAAACTGCAGACCGTGCAGTAGCATTCCCACTGAGAGGTAATGGATGATGCAGAGACACAGCCAAAATGTCTTTACAATGCTCATGAGCTCCGGCTGTGCTGAGGAAGAGGTTTCTTCCTGGAAATCCAAAATCCTGGACCTTCCTTCCCAGGAGCAGAGCAAGAAGGAAGAGCAGAGGAGGAAACTGCTTTGAACAAAAACCACGTGCACGGTGTGTCCAAGGGGGACGTGGCCAAGGCAGGTATGTTTTCTACTTTATTGGAATGGCCCTTGGGAAACTTCTCTCTGGATGGTTTATGAATTCAGTGTTTGTTCTGCCACGTGCTCAGCCATTTAATCTCTAAGGTCTCTGTGCTGCAAAATATAGCCATGAACAGAGTGATGTGCTCTTGTGAAGCTTCATTGACTCAATGGGATTCTCACTGGTGTGCAGGCAGCATGCAGCCTAAAGAAAAATCCAAAGTAGTTAGTGTCTTGTGCACACAAGACTTTGCATGCCACTGTGTTGAATCTGTCTGTAGGTGGTGTTAAACTTGGAGTGTGGTCTGTCATTTGGAACACCAGAGCACTAAAAAGAGATTTTTAGGAAGATTTTGTCTAGGAATATAAATGTCATGTGTTAAGTGGGGTTTTGATTTGAAAGCTAGGTGAAAAAAATAATTTTGATATTGCACTGGTTTTTGTTTGCTTGTGTTATTTCAAAGATGTGGCATTTGGTGTTACTGCACTCCAGCAAGTTTGGAGCTATTTGGTAGAAATCCTGGAAGCTCTGTTATCACAGTAGACCACTGCACATTCAGAAAATCTGTCTATCATTTGGATGTTGCTATAGCAACAACCTAGTTCCAGCTGGAAAAAACTGGTTCACTTCTGCCTGCATACTCTGCACTACAAGCTTGCTTTCTCCCATTGAGCAGCAGAAAAATGTCTTTCAGCTTTTGAAGCATAAAATACACCTGGGAAAGGGAACTCCATGGAAAGGACACGTCTTATCCTTCTGGCATGTGCTAGTAAGCAACTTATTTACTTCCAGGTGAATAAAATATTGTATTTCTAAAATAGATTCCTGATAATTATTTCCAATTTTGTTACCGAACTCAAATCTATATCAAGAAAGGCAGTTTTGCAGCTTTTAACCAATTAAGCACTTTCTTAGCATTGCTATAAATAATGACACTCTTTTCATGGTAGCTATGATCAGCTCTCCTCCAGCTATTGGAAAGAGCGTGCACTAACCCACGAACTGTAGTGATTACAAACGATCTCCAGATGGTACCATGTCAGGCCAAACTGATGGTATATTTAGGTCCAAATGCTTATATTCCCAGTCACAAGGGAGGAATTCTTTCAAAATGTGCCTGAGGCTTCCCAGGAGGGAAGGGGAGGGATGTCTCATTTGGAGTCAGGAAGGACCTTTCCTGTGCTGGTCCTAAAGTCAGATCACTGCCTATGTCAGTGACATGAAGTACGAGAGCTTTGACAGCACAGGCTGTTTCTTTAGGACAATATGGTTTACATGCCCTGGCTGTCACAACTGTCCAGGCATGAGGGCAGTGTTCTGGTTACATGCCAGGTTTCCACTGCAAAGAGAAGGAGAGTGATTTAGCTAGTCCATCATTTTTTTGAGCACCAAAATTTCTACAAGACAGATGGTGCCCTCGTGTGCACCCCTACTCCCTGTAGGCGTGACAGACCCTGGGGCAGCCCTCGGTGTCCTTAATGCAGTTATTGAGGTGCAAAAGGATAGTGCTGAGGTCACCTTTTCCTTTTCCTGCCTTCCTGCTAGTTCCTTTCCTTCAGACCAAGCTCACAGAAAGCAGCAGGGTTTGTGTCCGCCACACAAAAAAGAGGAAAAGAGGAAAAGAGAAGTGTTGTAAAGGCAATGGGCTGCTACAAACACAGATGATCACGCCATTAGTATTAGTATTAGGCTTTAATATACAATTATCTCCATGCAAAAAGCCTCTTAGAGGAAAAAAGAAACTCTCATGAGTTGATGAAATCAGATGCTGAACTATTTGCAGGGCTTGGTGTTTCTCAGCCTTTTCTGATCTGACTTCCTCAAAGGATGGTCATGGACCAGCCCATACAACACTTTCACAACTGTGCTTATTTACAGGCTAATTTCAACAGGATTCACTCTGAATGTTCTTTTATTACCTCTGGCTTTCTTCCCCCAATTCCCTGGCATACTTACCTGCCTGAGTGGGAAGAATTTAGGGGAAATTATTTTATTTTTTAAATTTAAGTAGTTAGAATCTTTCTGAGGATCGTATCTGTATATCTGACAGATCATTGGTGTTCTGCAGACCAAGGCAGAGAAATGCTGCTCTAAATGCCCTCAACTCTCCTTCTGTCACATGTATCCTTTTAATCTGGCACCCTGAACCCAGCAGAGACACCGCTTTCCTGTGATGTCCGTGTCTCTGCCAGCTTCTTTAAAGCTTCATTCTTTTTTATCCCATATGATAAACTCAATTGCAATTTTAACAATGGAGAAGTTTCTCTTCTGCCACCTTCAGCTTGGGCTCGTAGAGTGTTGAGGCTCAAACTATTGAACCACCTCATCATTATCATGATGCAGAAATATTTTCTTAACCAATCTCATCCCCAAACAATGCACCAAGGAATATAAGGAGTATTAATGCAATTGGGTTTTCAGTCCCCATTAGAATGGAGCAGGCTTCACTCTTCCCTCCTTTGTGCATTGGTTGCTTTCAGAGATCTCACTCTCTCCTGCAAACAGCCCCGTGCAGCTGGATGGGGGCCTGTGGGGGCAGCCAAAGCAACAGGATTTGATGGGAAGATCTCACATGGAAGAGTTTGCCCAGAGAAGCTGAAGCCTGACAAAACATCTGGAGCAGCAACTGTGTGTGGGATTCTCTTCCCTTCACTTAAAGCTCCTAATATTTAGGATGGAAAAAACCTGAAGTCTCAATGCTTTTCTCAGGACATCACTCTGATTTCAGCTCAAGTGTTGCATCTATTTTATGCTTGGAATCCTTAAATTGTTATGCACTCTAATATCTTTTATCTCTGCTAGTTCCCTCATTCACTTCACCCATAGCAAAAACATTATGGACATTTACGAAGTTAATATAATGCACAATGGGCTTAACTGCTTAGCCATTTTTCTCTTTCTTGTGTCATTTATCCACCTATGCATGTGGTCTTTAGAGATTGGTAGGCTTCCTGCGCAGGGAAGGCCAGGAAATACGCATTCTTGTAATGGCACAAGGTACTATTTAATTTGTTTTTTAATGTGATTTGTGATGCAACATGGCCAAGAACTTATCTTTCTGGGTGACAGAAACAGACATTCTTTCATACCTAAGATCCTTTCTAAATTCATTTAAGCAGCCACATTGTTAAGAACAACTATTGAAGGCTGCCTTGCTGTTCCACCATGGGTATGGGGTTTATTCTTCTGACATGCTGTTTTACCAACCACTCATCCCTTTCTGAGCCTGACTGGCCTGAGAATCCAACTTGCATGTTATATTGTGAAGCTCTAACTATAGCCCAAGGGATCAGTGTTGAACAACATGATTTTTTAATGAGCACACTCAGTGTGGGTTGCTCTTGTTTAACATAAAAGAAAACCATAATCCTTGCTCCAAGCCATTTGCAGTCTAAGGGCTGGATTGTGGCTCTAAGCCACATCCGGCAGTGGGGGGAAAGTGCAGAGGGAGCTGCTCCTGAAGGCATTTTTACCAAGGCTATGGGAGCTCAAAGAGCAGCAGCTGCTGCTACTCTCATGTATAAACATGTGGAACATGAGTGACATGTATTGGTGGCCCAGCTCTCACTCAGCAGGGAGGCATGAATCTTCCCTTTATGTCTGAATGCCAGCAATGATGCAGAGAGAAGGGTCCTTGCTCCTACTTTTTTCACCTGTGTAGGATTGCAGCAGAAGGACATACAGGGTTGTTATAGGAGGTTGCAGCAGAGCAGACACTAGCATCTTCCTCCACAACTTTTTACCACAGACAATGATAAGGCAATGATAAGGCAACCAAAGTCATTCTGGGCAAACGAGTTGCAGTTGTTTAAATAGGAAGGGCAGATAGACATTTGTGCTCAGCCAAGTAATTGAAAGGAGGCTGGGGTCAAGAAAGGTACTTTCCATCCATGGCTGTTTTCACAGATTGATCAGAGGTGGCACCATGAACCATGCATCCAGTCAGCATATGACTCACATATTGTTTCCTCTTCATCACCTGCTTTTGAAGCTAGTAACTCACAAAGGACTTTGACTGGAAACTTTTACATAAGTGGGCTTCCTGAGTCAGTACTGTTCCGGTCCCTTAGAGGTAAAAAACTTACTCAACCAAGGAAGGAAAGCTCTTATTACTACCTAGGAAGAACATATCTTCCTAAACAACCAGCTCTTTCTTAAAAACCCTTTTCTTCAGGATATAACATTTAAAACAGAACAGAAATCTTTTCTAGTCCTCAGACTGGCAAACAAAACCTTCCAGGTAAGAACTGATACTATAGATTCAGAGATTTTCTTTTTGACATCAGAGAGGCGTTTTGCCAAAACAGAGACAATCAGAAATAGGGTGGTAAGGAGGCAGTTGAGGAAGACATTGCAAAATGGTAGAAGGAAATTCTGATTAGAGACTTGGGAATCTACCAGGTGGCAAAGGGATTGCTATCGCAGGAACAAAAACAGGAAGGAAGAAATAGGGAATGGGAAGAATAGGAGTCAGGAAGACCCAAGACACTCCCTGCACTTCCACATCCGTATACAGTGAAGACAAAATGGTGGAAAGAAGAGAACAGCATGATGGAATGAAGCTGGCTGGAAACTGGAACACTTTTAGACTGAAGGAAGAAACCAGTGGAAAACTAATGTCAACTAATGTCAAGTTAGCAAACTTGACATTTTGCAACCATGTATGACTTTAAAGAGTCCTATTTTAGCAATAAAAATGTGCATTTGTCCTTCAAAAATGCAACACACTATACATCAGAGCGGCAGACACAAAAACAGGACTGTTGCAACTCTGAAGTCTATAAAAGATGTCAGAAATGCATTGTGTTGATAAGTCTGATATAGTCAAAAAGGTACAATCTCCCAGCATGGACAGAATTCCCAATACCATTTCCTTTGTACATGGAGGATATAAAATTATTAAGAAATCTTTAGTATAACCTAGTTGTGTATATAGTAAAAATGATGCCAGTGTTAATATATATATTTTTTTTTAAAAGTAATTTAATTAAGTTAAGCCAATGTAAAACCTGTGTTCAGATCAGGTTAGATCAGGACTAGCAGTCAGTACAGGCAGCTCTAATTTTCCAGTGTACCCATGCTTTGAGAAGACAACTGGAGCACCTGCAATGGCACCTAAAATGAGGCTGCAAATTGCAGCACTGAAATCCATCTACAGCCCAGCAGTCTCCAGCTTGGGATGCGCTCACAAAAAGCCTACATATATACAAACATCAGTACATATGGACAATAGAGTGGTGAGTTGGGTACCTTGTCCCTCCCGTCTCTTTAAGATGTGGCCGGTGGGCATGTTCAGCCTGTGCCTAGTGCACATGGACAGCAGGGTGTCCAGGTTCTTTTCACAACACCTTCGAGAAAGGCAAGGCCCTCTTTTCTGGTACAGTGATTAAGGCCTGTACATGAGATAGGAGGGAGTTGCTTCAGTTACCTCATCAAGCCCCAAAATGTGCAAATCCACACATCTGCCTCTGTAAGTGTCACACGAAATAGACTGAAGATGAGTATGAATGGGGCACTGTCTCACTCTCCTGTTGAACTGGAAGGGCAGTGCAGCCAGGGAGGTACAAGTCACAAGTACATAAGCAGAACAGGGCAAGGAGTGCCTGATCTAGCCTTGGACTAGGGCAAACTCACCTTTCCAGATGGATTTTTTTAGCATCAAGTGCTAAAACCCTGAAACCTGTATGGACTGTAGGAGAACGTAACCTTTTGATGAGAAGCATATGCACCGTGGATAACCTTATCAGACCTGAACACAGGCACACACAGGTTGAAAAACATTTGGCATGACAACACAGATTCTTCTTGCAGCCTTGCCAAGCATATCCGTGCCAGTTCAATCAAATACAATAATGTATTGTTGAGTAATGAGTTTCCTACAAAGGGCCAAACTCTGTGTTACTCCTCATAGGAACAACTGTGTGAGTGGTCCTTCTGTGCAGAAGGCTCCACAAGTTAATATGATTTGAAACCAACATCACTTTCTTTTGGCTGCAGTTTCTTTCCAAGGGAAAGCTGGTTAAGGTTTCACAAGAGTAAATGGGGAACTGTGTAGACTTTGAGGCTTGATTATTTTTAATTACCAGTGCAGACATACAGGCATATGAAATATCTGATGAGAGATGGGAACCACACTTCCAAAACACTGGCTCCAACTCCCTGTTATTGCAGGCAATCACAATTCACACAATTATTAAATATTTTTTGTCCAAACACAATAATGCCTATGTTGAGAATTATGGTGACATTACTATATGGGTTTTTTTTTAAACTAAATCTTTGACCTACTTAAATCTAGTTCAGAAATGAAGCTCAGCCTAATCCTCTACCTGCTAGAGTACTGTGGTTCCCCTGGCAGGTCTGGCAGGAACAGTGTTGGTGATTCTGCATGCTGGACCATATTCAGATGGGACGTAGGGAACATTCTGCTGTTGGGTTTCATGTATTGTCCTGCCAGTACAGACAAACATTCTCAACACCACATAGCTGCCACTGCACCCTTCTGCAGAGAGAGTGCAAGGGTTGTTTGTCCGTAATATCTCACCCAGAATTCTGCTATGGGACCTTACTGTTTAAACAGTGGGTGGAAGTTTTGTTCTTGTTTCTGGCCTGCCTTTAATCACCAGGAGTTGACCTCAGAGAAGTCTCCTGTTGCCTGTTTTCTTGCTATTCTCAGCCCTCCTCTGACCTGAGAACCAAGGCAGCTTCCCTGTTGCAGTGAGCTCAGGTCATAGTTACTATGTAAATAAATAAGTAATTTCAAAAGTCAGCAGTACGAGAGGCATTATGCCAGGTTCAAATAAAAACCATAGGCCAGGTGAAGTCTGCAGAGATATGCCATTTTACCCTGCCAGGGAAACTGGTCCCATCATTTGTTAACATTAACAACAATGTTATTATCACCTGCTCATTGCATGATAAAACATACAAACAAAAGAAAAGAGCAAGCAAACAGAAGACACACAAGAGTATATTCACAGTTAATGGAATCCTTTACCATGCCAATTATACTGCCTTCAGCATATACAGTTCAGCATAGGATCTGGTTCACAGTGCTGTGGGATTCTGACGCGCATTTAACAGCCATAATCCTAACCTCTTCCCCCACAGCCCTGCCCCAAAACGTTTAATTTCTAGTGTGCCCTAGTTTAGTAATACAGAAGCTGGGTTTTGTGCAACGAACGGCTTCAAACCAGCATTTTCTGCCGTGGACAAACTCCCTAAACTAGAAGCTTACACTTGATAAACAGGTAGTTACCAGACTATGAAGCCATTAGCACTCAAACAAACCTCACGATGCATGTCAGGTCAACTATTGTGACCCAGTTTCCTTGTGCTACCAGTTTTCTTTCACCTGGAAACTGAGAACTCCATTTCATGCTTTCAGGCATTAAGTGGGACTCTGCAAGCCATAGGAGCTGTGACTGAGCTATAGCCCCTGAGTGCAAGAGCTAGGTATTCCTTTTGTTTAAAAAAATCCCAAACCAAACCTTTCCACTTTCTCAGAACAATAATTTGCAGATTTCTTGGTAACTTTCAGGAATTACTTCCTGTTTTTCCAAAATAGAGCAATGACCCCTCCCTACTCCAATTTCAGATTTTTCTTGGAGCTGCAGTGATTAGTTGCAACTAGAAATTCTGGGAATATGCCTGTTGATTTTACATGGCACATGAACTTCTCAGGTCTGATAGAACTATCTTTAGAGCCACACCAGGTGTTAGGGTGGCCAGGATCCCAGAGTAAGGGAACAGAAATGTCATAAAAGTACCTGAGGTGAGGTATTCAGGTGATGGAAATCAGTCTAGCCCAAACATATTCAGTGGTTGCTTGTTGCCTTTCAGGTGTTGGTCTGTGAATCTACTGAGGCACTGATAAACTTCAGATTTCCACACTATAAAATTCAGCTGCCCCAATTGCAAGTGGATTTTTTGTCGCTAAAGAAAACCATGAGAGTATCATGTAATTCCACAATGTGAGACTAGATAAACTCAGTAGAGCTAAAGTGTGATACGGGGAGCACAGAAATCCACAAGACTGAGATGATTATTTCAGCCAAATGTTTGCATGCAGTAAACACTAAATAAAACCTATGGGCTACTCTTCTCGGAAATCTCTCATCCGAAGTCATGGGCTGGTTAAAAACGAACTACCATGGTCTTCCAGGGGAATGTATGAAGTCCACATTTGCAATTAAATTCGCAACAGCAGTGAATGACTCAAAGAAGCTGTAATCCAAGGTTTCCACATCCTGGCTATCTATTCCCTCTAGAAAGACAGGTAATTATGTTTTGTCCAGGGGTATGTGACTCAGGTATCAGGAACACTTCTCCCAGATAATTCTAAAGATTTGATGTCTGGTAGCCCTGAACAGTAGGGCAGGGGAATCACTCCCTTGTTCCCTTGATCTTAAGCAGCATTGTGTTCCAAATTTCCATGGCAAAATCTGAAATGATTTTTATTCAAATGAGATACTTTTTCAGTTGGCAAGAAAATAACTTTTTGAATGTTACTCTTTTTGTTATAAGCATGCAACAACTGCCTTTCACATGAAATAATTCTTAGACATTTACATTTAAAAAACAGTGCTGTAAATAATGAGCTAGAATACCTCAGGGAGTGAGGATGTAAAATCATAGCTTTCAAAATTAAGTCATTTTTAAAGCTGAGCATGGTCACAAACTCTTTCAGGAGGTGTGAGGGTTTCCTAAAAAAATAACGTTTTTTCACCTCTTTAGTTCTGAAGTGTGATTGATTGTATTTCAAAAAAATTCAGAAGAAATTTTTTTTCTGTGCTGTGGTTATGAATGGCAAGTTTCATCCCTGAAAGTTGTAAAATGGCTGAGACATAAATCTCACAAAAGCAGTGTTTAGAATAAGCACAATAATTCAGACCTAACTATGTGGTCATAAATAGGATTCTTTAATATATAATAGGGTCCAAAGTTTCATAACTCTCATAATAAATCTAGTTTTGGTCTGGAGAAAGTGGCAGTGTTCATGCTCAGACATGCTCATTTAGATTTATAATTTCTTTTAAACTGGTTCAGAAGACCCTAGCCTCAATATCATTAGTGAGTTTTGCAGGCAATATAAATCTTGGTCAGAATTTTTGCAGAAGGCTAATAATTTGTCCTAAAAACGCATGACTGTATTGAATCATTTTCTGATGTCATTAAATTAATTTTGTTTCCTCTCGAAGTCTATTAAATCCTTTCTTGCATCATTCTAGGCATTTCAGCCCTATAAGGAAAATATCCATTTAGAGGGATTTCACATTAAGTGACAGTAGCATTAATACCAAAGCAAGAAAAAGAAAAGAAAACAAACCCAAGGCCCCAGTCCCTTATTCAGTATATATAATTAGTAAAAATCAGATGTACTGATCAGTAAAGCTATTTTTAGGCAGGACTTTGGGAGTAAGAAAGTCTGGGATTTCCTGCCAGCTGCATCACGGAGTCCCTGTGAGATGATGGCCTCATCATTCAACTCTTGAAGTGCTGCAAAGCCCCAGTACGCAAATTAATTATCCAGCTCTTCCCTTCACCTGCCTTTGACATTTGAAAAAGGGACTGTAGGTACCTCATGTTTTTTTGCTTTCTAGGCTGGTGGGAGTCTTTCTCAGGTTGCTGCCACCACCACCTTCTAGAACCACACATATACACCATTTTATTCCTGAATTTATATTCTCAGGCAATCTCTTGGCTCCAGGAGCTGGAGTGTTCACAAGAAACGTACAATGAGATCTGCATTGGAACTAAGAATTGGTAAGTACTGTCCTGGTGCACCCTGCTTGCAATGAGAATGCTCTTCCACTGATTGCATCTGGTTCACATGGATTTACAAAGATGTAGTTCATGTTTGCAGGTCTCTCAAATGCTGAGGTGCCATATCTGTGCTGTGCACAATGTACTGTAATGTCTAGCTTTGAAGTCTATTCAGCTGTTGGCCAGACAGCTGATGAGGCTTATCCAATTTCTAGAACCCTTCATCTGCTCTATGAAATGAAAAAAAGCTATATTTATGTAAATAGTAGATAAAGTGCCAGTAGGTGGCACTTGAAAATATTTACTGTTTCCTGTGCTTTATTGGACCAATAAAAACGAGTTACTGTGCACTGCAAATGGTTTGCTTTATGCAGCTCTTCACATCAGCTTGTAGCAAGAGGGGAGACAGTTTCCGTGCTGTCTCACTGGTGCACGTCTGTGTAACTCCACCTCACTTGCTGGAGGGGTGGTGGTGTGAAAAAAGAGTCACGTTCAGTGCTGCATGTCTGTCCTTGGCGTGTGGCTGCCTCTGGGCTCCAACACAGTTACCTTAACCTTCAAGTAGACCAAGCACCAGGCTTTGTGAGGACTGGCTTGCGGTGGAGACACATTTTTGATAACACTGACTTTCTGGAATTGTATTTTTGTAAGATTTAACTGCATACGAAACAACTGTTAAGAAGGTCGTCTTTGATCTTTGCACAGCCTTCCATGCTTACTTTATTTTACTGCACTTTGAAGTAATTGTAAACAATGGTATGGAAATATAGAAGGAAATCTCTCAAGAGAAGGATGGGGAAATTACTGCAGTTGGAGAAACACAGAAAACAGAACTGCAGGGGACTATGGGAGATTGTACACTGAAAGCATCTGATTTAGCATGGGGTTTGGAAGATTACTGCAGTATAATAATGTAAAATCAATTTAAAATCATTCTTTGCAGCAGCATTGTGTTAAAAAGGAAGGAGGCTTGTTTCTGAATTTCTGCCTAAATTAAGTTGAACATGTTCTATTTCAGAATAAGTTTCAACACATGAACTCTGCCTTTCTTCTCACTCCTTGCATTCCATGACAGTGTAACTTTGAGGAGTTATTGCACTTGTAGTTAGCAATTTCTTCTCAGAAATGCAAGAGAGCAGAATCTGACATGGTATACCACAAAATTTTATACGGTGGTTTTGTAATGGGAGAAATTATATTGCTTGTAGTAGAAGGGGAAAATGGTCCTCTGGTGTGCTTTTCTACAGCAGCCAGGGAAAACTAGCAACATGGTGGAAAGTAATGTTATGTTTTGACCTCTCACATTCTTTCTAAAACACTTTCATGTGCTATGAGAACTGAGCTGTAATCCCTGTACCAATTATTTGAATTCTCTAATCTCTTTCCATTACTCTGTCAAATCTGAGTTTCTTAATCCCTTCCCTTATCAGAGAGGAAAATTTGTCCTCCATCCATAGAGATTCAAGTGATATAAAAAGCTGAAGAGAGAACCCGTGCACTCGTCTGCCCTTCAGGTATGAATAAATTGTAGGAGTGAGAAACTTCCTCTGAGCGCTAAGGAAAAGGAAGAAGATGTGTCATGGGGGGTGAGCCTGATTTAATGTGCCCTGGTGTAGACCATAAGTAATTCTGCTGAAGTGACAGTGGCACAGGGGGCAGTGCCACCCAGAGCAGACTCAGGTCCCTTCAGGATGTCTCATGATGGAACCTATCACAATAGACATAGGGAGGGCAATGTACCTTTCATTGCCATTGTAGATATGCTACTCTTCCTACACTACTTAGAGTCAGCCAGTAAAGATACTACGAGGCAGCGAGAAAACAAGAGAAGGAAGCAATAACTTAGCCATTAAAGGATACATCCCATTTGTGAGATTCTGCAGAGTTCTTAAGCCTTTTCTTGCTTTTCTGAAATGCTCTTTGTGCAATCAGAAGCTGCCATGAAAGACAGTAGCACTCAGTATCCCTTATACTTCTGTGAGCCCAGGAATGCTTTCCTGTCTTGCTGAACAAATGAACAAAAAATCTGGCCTTTCATCTGGAGGAAAAGATCAGTACAAACCAAATCTTGCATCCAGGAGGGGCCCCTCTGTGATCAGCAGGCCTTCAGATTCACTGGCAAGGCTAAGAGGGGCCTCCTTACACTTTTTTAAGGAAAAGACAGGTAAGCATGAAATAACTTCTCTGAACCAGCAGAGGCTGTCAAGTCCTGAAAATGGGAAAGCTAATAATTGCAGATGTAGCTCTACTGTAAACTGTGGAAAAGTCTCAGAGCATAGTTCCCTCCCATCCCACTCTTCCAAGGCTCTTGGGCTAAATGAGGCACATGCCCTCTGGGGTTTAGAAAACAAGGACAAAATATCGGTTTTAATGACAACAGGCAAGTTGAAAGAAATAATGCCTAGATCACCATAGTGGACAAAAGCCACTCAGGGATAAAAATGGACAATTTCTAGTCCATGGTACATCAGCCACTTCAAACTGGCCTGTGCCTGGGCAAAGACAGGACTTGCCTCCCCGTTAACGTTGGTTTGGCTGTCAGAGTTGCTCTCTGACTCTCACTGCCGATGGATCCTAACCGAAGGAGAGTTGACTCTGAGCTCTCTATCCACCCAGGGACAGGCTCTGCCAGGGCATCTTCCACTCTGAGACTGAAAATGCAGATGCTAGTTCCTCAGCTGAAAATGAAGATGCTACCTCAGTTCCTCTCCTTTCCTCTCTTCCATTGTATTGTCCTGCTTTCTGTTACTATAAGCACAGAGAGAACCTGCAGTGGGACCTGAGATCTAGACTAACATACTCACACTGGTCTGAGTAAGACTCAGGGTACAGAGTGAGGTTGTGAAGCACTCTGGAGCTTTTTGGGAAGCTGGATTGAATGTTTTAATATGCACAATACAAAAATCAGAGTTGCACTGATGCTTGCATTACACTCCTGTTATGTGTTTCCTGATTTTTGTGATATTAAATTTGCAATTGCAGTGCCTCTGTCATTTTATACAATAACAAAGAGACCCATCTCAACTATAAAGAAAGGAACAATGCATTTAGTTGCATTTTTCAGCAGAGGGAACAGAGAAACCAATCCCACAGCTTTCACTGACTGACGTGCCAAATCCTGATTCGTACAGGCAAAATCCTTTTGAAGGTTACTACATTGGTGTATGGTTGTAGGATCAGGCCCACAAAAAACACTTGTTGGTTTTACTTGCTGTTGCATTGTCTTTAGCCTGTCCTGGTATCTCTACTGAAACTGTAGCTAGTCATTGTGTTAAACTAAAGTCTATGTATTTTTGTCTCCACAGCTGTGATAGGACAAGTCATGAGCATTTTGCTGTCAATAAAGTAGAATCTTCTCAGTGAGTCGTCTGCCAGTGGCAATACACTGAAATATTGAAACTGAGAGTGCAGTAGGTATATAGATTTTGACAGAAAATTAAATTATAGCAGACAGTTCTGTCTCCTTGCCCCCTCAATTACTTCTGTTAATGATATATTCAAATCAATAAAACTATGTTAAGTAATACAGAAAAAGAAATTGCATCAATTGTGTTTGGAACAGCTCTTGAATCTTCCAAATTTCTATCCTTAAATGAAGAAATAAGTTTTGCCCAGCACTCTTGGGGATGAAACTTTCTTCTTTCAAATGACAAAGTAACTTATATCTAAGAAAAAAATCAAATGAACAATAATAGGGTGCTCCTTCTTTCCGGGACCTTTTGCTCCACCTGTATGCCTGAAAATACTGCTATGACAGCCACATTCTTGTTTTAACCATATTTTCCTCTGCAGTGATCCTCCCTTTCCCTCCATCAGTCACTGGTGACCTGTCTTTGCCCTCAAAATCCTTCACTGCCTGGCAACACCTGACCTGTGATAACCACGAATTTTCATGTTCTTAATAATTACATCACTGTTGTACTCCACCACTTTGTTGTGTTCAGGTTGTGTTTCTGAGGTTAACATTAAAAAAAAAAAAAAGTAATTAAAAAAAATGCTGCTCAGTCCAGGACAGTCTGTCTGGGACAGTCTATCTGAAAGTGCTTGAACAACACCTAGAACAAAAAATCCTTATATTGAGATAATGGCAAAGAGACATCCCCCTGCACTAACAATACTGCCACGGAGGCTAACGCTACTGCAATACAAACAATACTCATCCCATCTCTCATTTGAGTTTCACTCGCATTTACTACCAGAGTACATCGCAGGGTCCCTAAGGATCCTGTTGCCTAAATAACGAGAGCATCTGCTGCAGGTAGGATTTACTCTCTGAACAAACCCCTCTGTGCGGGGTTGGGAGCTGTCTGAACAAACCAATTCTGGGGGTGGGTTTCAGAAGTCATGGGGTTAACAAGACTTTAATTACCTAGTGTTCAGAGTTTTATTCGTGAACATGTGTTTCCATTTCTATAGGATCTTTTCAATATAGCTGGGCATGGGTATTATTTGCCTAGTAATCTTCAAGCATGTATGAATTTACTGATGTGGATTTACCAGTGGCAGGGAATGAGATGGGACAAAGGGAGGTGAAAGGCTAAGGGGGTTGTTGCTCTTCCATTAATACCAGTTGCTTCAAGGCAGGTGATGTGGCCTTGGAGTCACAAGGCAGTGTTGTCCTTCCCTTCAGGCTCAGGCTGGACCTGAATTTATTACTGCTAAAAGGAAAGAAATACACTGCTGTGGTCCAGGCTCAGCATTAGAGATGATTTCTTCAGCAAGTGTTACAGTTCTGCAGAACACATTGATTCTGAATGTCCCCACCCACTTTGATTGCAATGTTTTTGTCCTGTAGCCATCATCCCTCCTTGTGCTGTGTTATAACACTGATCTGCATTCAGTGACAAGGGCTTGAGGTTGCACAGAAATTTTGAAAATCTACTGGTGAAGCTCCCAATAGAGTTCAAAAGAGGCAGATAATATTCATTAGCACATCAATTCAGTAAAATAGTGCCTGTATTCATTCTGGTCCATGAAAATTAGCTAGATGTTTCTGTTCTGGCACTTAACAGTACAAAGCTTTGTGCTTTCAGGCCCAAGTTTATCTGAAGGTACCATATTTTATAATATTGAAACCAGTTTCCTTAACTGACCCAGTCTCCAAAACGCTTATTTAGAGAGACTTGACATGACCTGCTTCTCCTTTCCAGAGCAATCTGATCTTTTTTTCAAATCTAAAATTTCATATTCCAATTCTCTCTTACCCCAATGTGAAATTAGGTGCACCTCTGTCAATGCTTACAAGCAAACTAAAATTTACTCCATTATTATTCAGTGCTGAAACTTTGCAATGAGTAGATGACTCTGTCCAGGCTGCGTAACAGCTCTGCCCCTGGCCCTTGTGAGGAAGGAATAGAAAAGAGGTTAGACTGTCTTCTCACCTGATTCACTCTCCCATCACAGTCACTAAAACTGCAGGGAGGAAAGAAGTGGGGGACGGAAGGGCAAAGCAGAGCTCTGCCTGTCCTTGTTCTGCTTTGCTGCTCCAGATAGGGCTTTTCTGAGGAAGTCTGAGAAGGTCAAAAAGTTGAGCCCTTAGTATTTCACAATTTTAGCTATATTGCTGTAAGAATAGCCTATTTTTTGTTGACAATATCAGAATAATGCAGCTGAATTCTCTTAGTACCATTGCATGAGATTTGTCCACTTAATTTAGGCATCTTATTTATCTATAAGCACCTGTTGAAAAAGTCCTCTGAAGTAAGTGCTTTAGTTAGTTGCATTGTCAATGGAGAGATGTAAGAGTCTTTGAGGGCCTCCAGAGAAAGACCCTGCTCCAACACATTCATTTACATGGAACTGATTCTACTTGGCCAATTTGCACTTCTGAGACATGGAAAAAAACCAGCTTCAAATGGAATTTTTTAAACTGCTTTTTTTCCAAGGAAAAGTTATAATATCTTCCTCACTTAAAACTCTTTTTTTCCTCCTTTGTCATAGATCCGTCTAATTTTCTAATTCACCCTCAGTTTGCTACAACCCACTTCCTTTCTTGGTCTGCCCTGTGTCCATTCTGTCTACCTCTTTTGTTTTTCTTATTCACCTGACACTTTCCTCTGTCTCCTTCCTCTCAGTGCAAAATGTATTTGCACTCCTCCATTGTCCCAGGATCCACCCATGACCACCTGCAGGCTTCTCTCATGGTCCCTTCACCTCCAACGGCTCATTGAAACAGTTCTTTCTTTTGCAGCCTGAGTTCCTGTCCACCAGCCCTGTGTCAGGTCTATCTCCAGCCTCAGTGCCACCCCTTGCATGTTGCTCGGGTGTGTTCAGAGTCAGTGCCTCTTGGTGTATCCTCCATAACACTGGCCACATCCTTAAAATGTTGCTCCTTTGATTCTGTGACTCCCATTTTTTCCTCAGTTTCCCTTTTACTCTGGTTTGTGCTGCCAAACTAACACCAACTAAGTTTTGGAGGCAGGGCAATTGGGCACAGTAGGGCACAGCTCCCGTGACAGGGAGTAGAGTTTGCCGAGAGATTAACTTCACCAGCTGGATCCATTGAATGGGACTGAGCAGCCTGAACATGGACCCATTCCTTTCCCTCTCCTGTCCTTAGAGGAGCTGCAGCTATGCAGGTGGGGGGAAGGGCACTTGTCTCTAGAGCCAGCCCAGAGAACAGTGGTGTCCATTCCAGTCAATTCCTGGTCGGATCCCTGGAGCCCTGCATGCTGCATCCTACCAGCCTGGGCAGCATTGAACTGCTGCTTTGGAATGGGTGGGTTTTCCTCTTAATACTATTTGTGACTGTATTTGTCTCCTTGTTTTGGATAGTATCTTCCTGGGTCAGGTCAATCACAGCACATCAAGTCAAGCAAAGCATGAAGTGTGGGATGTGACAATATTAAGGGATTTTATTTTTTTTTTTAATAGGCTCCAGGGAGAAGACAGTAATTCTAAAAACTAAAATTAAAATGAAAACAAAACCAAAAGCTAAAGCTAAAAAAAAAAAAAAGGTGTTTCATGTCCTCTGAGTTGACTCATTTGAAACTCTGGTTGCTGTCTATCATAGATGAAATAAGTCGGTCTGCAGCTTTCAAATAGGATGAAGTTAACTGAGCAAGTCTTTCCTCTGTTTTACAATACCCAAACCCATTTCACATCTCCAGTTTAAGACAAGCTCTGTCCTGACAGAGACAAATGACTACACTGAGGTCAGTACAGGATTAGGCCTCTATCAGTGGTGTCAGCATATATGAATTTTAGGGTAGAACTTGTCCAAAAGCTACAGATGAGGAGTAGTTATTCCATGTTTGGTTATTATGCCTGTCTTCTGACATCAAATGCCTTTTCACGTCAATCATTTTTCCTAGACAGATCTGAAGTTTGGGGGTCACAATCAATAATCAAAACAAACAACACTACAATCACCAGTCAATAACAAACCCACAAAAGAATTTCTGTCACACATCTGACAGCTATTGTATGGATTACAATTGTCTTACTTTATACAACTTAAACCATTTGTTTGCAAAGCTTCTAAGCACTGGCTAGAATGAAGTCTCAACAGTTAAAATCTTAATTCCTCATTTTTTCATAACTCACAATTGCAGTTATTTGTAAATGATAGTTTTGAATATACTAGCTAGTGATAACTTCTTTTTTAAAAAATAATTAGAGTTCCAGAATTATATGTAATGGCACCTGTTTAGCAGGGGGGGTTTTGACAAAAATAATTCTTTCTCTTGTCTTCAAAAATGTCTAATGAACAGTAGGTGTTGCCAGAAGAGAAGAGCAAGCTATTATAAAACAAGGATTTAACAGTAATGCTGGAAAAACATGGTAACAATGAGAAAACTTGTCTTGCAAACTAGCTGCACTGTTTGTGTGAGCTGGAGTAGTCCTTTGGTCTTTATAGAGTGGTGATGAATGACTTCAACTGACAAGCAGGACATGTTAAATTTCCTTTGCCCTAGCCCCAAATTTTATGTGAGATAGGAAAAAGGAGAAATAAATAAGATAGGGAAAAGAAAAAATAAATAAGAAACAAAAAGCATTGTCTTGAGAGATGAAAATGGGCAAAACTCTGAGCATCTGCTTAGTCCAAACATAGATTTTGTCCCTTTCCCCTAGAAGCCAAGGAACTGGACTACAGAAAATTAGAGTACTACATTTTCCTGTCTGTACAGCCAACTTTTTATAATTTACATAGAGGGAGAAAACATCTCTAAGAAAATGGACATTAATGCTGTGAAAACAACAGGAAAAAACTTGTCCCTGGAGAGCAAGAATAAACTAAATTTATTTTTTAGGTGAAAAAGAAAAAATAGTAGCCAACAACATGTGAGTGCAGTAGATTTATCTATCTGACCAGGCACGAGTTCGACAAATGTTTAACACAACACTTTTCTCATCTATTGCTTTTGGCACAAAAGCAGGAGAGTAGAGAGAACCACTGCTCCTGAAGGAACAGGGAGCTATCCTTGTAGAAGTTTACATATGCAACCACATGTAGTTGCAGCACAAATGGCAGATCCATCCCACTGTATTATGCTCCTGAAGCTGATAAATGGTACAGATATACTCAGAAAAAAGAGACAAAGGATAAAGCTCTGCTCTAGTTTTATTTTGACTCATGCCACAGAGCAAGCTCAATGGAGCCTTTCACTGTGAGCATAGAACAATCTCAGTTTGGAGTAATTTATTGGTTATATGCCAGGTGGGTGTGGGTGAAAAAATCAAACTGTCAGTCACGTATGCAAAAAATTGTAAGCAGAACATCTGGTCCATTTGTTCATATGTGTTTGACTACAATGAGGTGCCTGATATTCTTGATGGAACCCAAAGGATCCCCAGCTGATGGTGGTCTCCCCCCAAAAACAAACCCAAAGGATCCCAAGCCCAGAGAATCATCCACCAGCTGACTTTGCAACAAAACAGTCTGATAGTGCTCACACTCACCAGAACAATGTCTCAGCTGTGGGAATAGTAAAAAAGAACTGAAGGTTGTAACTGATCCAACTAGATCTTCATAAACACTTCTGTCCCTGAGATAAAGACGTGCAACACCTGTGAATAATCTAGGTTTAAGATGTTATTACTCCTTACAACCTTTCCTAAGCAAGGGGCAAGAGGAAAACAGAAATGAGTGAAAAACAAGGCAAGAACCACAGAATACAACTCTACATACAGATCCCTGGGAAGGGGAGAGGGTTAAACAAGAGACAAAAGATTTGAAGTTGTGGATCTGTTGGATTAAGACCCATATAGTGGATTCCATCCCAGGTGGAGGAGATCTACTTTGCCTGACTCTGGAAAACCTTGTGAGCCAAAATAGGCAAGGCTTGTCTGGAGCCGGGTCTATAGCTCAACCCAGTGTGGATCTCTGATTTCAATGGAAGCTCCCCTCCACTGCCCCTTAATTAATTTAAAGTTATGTGGAGCTCTTTCAAAGGCTTTCTGCAGGTTAAGGTCCAGGGACATTAAGGTCCAGGGACATTGACAGGCTTGAGAGG
>NW_010305380.1:5853-19692 GCF_000700745.2 Antrostomus carolinensis | reverse complement strand
ATATGTATATGTATGTATGTATATATTTTTTTTCTCCGACAGTGATGAATTGAAAATACTGACGTAAAGCAATAAGTGCCCAAATACAAATTAATTAGTCTCACTGTTTTACAGATGGGGTCGAGGATTCGGTCTGTTGGGTTCCATCTTTGGAAAGGACAGTGCAATAAATCAGTCAAACAGTGTTTTTGGACTTGTATTTTATATACTACAAATGCTACTTGGTAAGTATGAATTCAGCTTAGAGCCTGAAGTATTTAACAGGTCTGTGGTGAGGAATTCTAAGTATCTAAATGATCTATTTGTACTTTTTTCATTGACTTTGAACGTTGCTTTTTTTTTTTTTTTTTTTTTTTTTTTTAGCACCAGTGTAATCATACGTCTGTCCAAAGGGCTTAAAAACCCAACTGATGACAAGAGCAGTTGCATTTTCCTCTGCTATGCTATTAATAATATAAGCGTCAAGACAGTTGCTGCGCTGGTATTTTCACTTAAATATATTTAGCATTGGGTTGCACAATAGGAAAGAGAGGAATTAAAAATGGAATTTACAAGTTCTGCAGGAGTAACCGAGATAGCAAGCAAAAAAAAGTGCATGAAATATAATGTATGGATATTTCTTTGTAACTATATGGTCTGCTTTAAAGCTGTTAATATTGATAGATGTAATTTGACAAACCTGTAACTTTCACATATAACTCAGGAATATGAAGATGGTAAATACTACAGGTACGTGTTATCAAAGGGCTGTTGTACAGAACCTAGAAGCTCCCCTCCAAATAGCTATTTGTCAGCCATCTCGAACTCTTGGTATTTTAAACAGACTTCTGTGTAATACAAACTTGCTGAGCAGCCTTCAGTTTGAATTGGGGTGCTTGGGCTTTTTGCTTTGTGTGGAAATGGGGAATGAGAGCAGCAGTGGTAACTTTCTCTCTCTTGTTGCAGGTATGACAGCAAGTGCAGTAGCAGCGCTAATCCTCATGACATCCTCCATAGTGTCTGTAGTAGGATCATTGTACTTGGCATACATTCTGTACTTCGTGCTGAAGGAATTTTGCATTGTCTGCGTCATCACATATTTGCTGAACTTCATTCTCTTTATCATCAACTACAAACGACTAGTTTATTTGAACGAGGCCTGGAAACGGCAACTCCAACCCAAACAGGAATGATGCCTGTTTGAACTTTTGACTGACAGTCTGAAGACCCAACTTCCATTAAGTTTATTTTGCAGTAATTTTTTATTCTCCATATCAGACACTTTCCCTGAGAACCATAACTGAATTTTTAATTATGAATTTGGAGGGGCCCTAGATAATTTTTTTTTTTTTTTGTTCTAATCTTCAATTTAAATGTGGTTAGGAAAGAAAGCTCTAATACAATCAAAGACAAGCTTTAACTTTACTTTGAAGGAGTTTTAGCCACAGCAAAACCTAGACTCTCTCTTCCCTCTCCACTTGTGAAGTGGGTAACACTTGCTATAAAATATCCTGTATATAAATTCAGGTATAACAAGATGTGGTCATGACATTAAATATTCTAGACTAGCATTACCATATTTAATGTTGCCATGTTTACAGTATGTGTATAACTTTTTTTTTTTTTTTTTTTTTTTTTAGCTGATGGACTTAGATTTGACTAGGACTTATACTGTAAATAAAATTAGAAATATTGGTTTCATCCCTGGAGAACTCCCTGTACAATCAGTTTTGTTAGCTGTCAGAGTGTTCAGCTATTAGTCGACTGACGTGATGGAAGAAGTGACCTCTATAGAGAACACCGTGTTGCTGCACTCACTGCTAGTGCTTTCACAAGAATGATGGTTGGGTTTTGTTCCATTTTTTCTTTTTTTCTATTTTTTTTTTTTTTTGTTGTCTCCAGTAACAAAAATGGAATTAAAGCTGAAACCTGAAGTATGTTCATTAAACCACAACTTTATTAATTTCTGTACAGAATGAAAATAGCTTAATGTGGTCAATAGAAAGCTTGCCACTGAGATATGCCAACTGGGGACTGGTGTATCAAAGAGAGTTCTTTGAAAGGACTTAATTTCCATGCAGAGCTGTTTAATTTTTAAACTGTGGTCAGCCACCAGTGTTACTAATGTTTGATGTTAGATGAATGCTGCAGTATAGACCTGCAATTTGCAGTGGAAACCACGGAGTGGGATAACCCAGCAGTGCACTGAAGAAGCAGTTACTTAATTGATCTTCGTCAGGATCTTTGGTTTGTGCTATATTGGGAAATGAACTTTAGGCCTGACACACATAAGATTCCTTGGAAGGGCAACGTGTTTAGTGGGATAAGTAAGTAAATGTGCTCCTGAAAATGAAATGTGATACAGTGCTATCATTGCTCTTTCTAATAACTAATCGGGCAAAAAAATTAAACTGCGGATTGAAACAAAGGAACAAAATTTTAAGTGTTGTTTCTGCACTCAGTATTCTAAGGCTGAATTTAAAAGTGCCTTCTGTCTTAAAATCTTAAACCAAATACTTTGTGTTGAACTTGGCAGGCAGAAGTGTCCTTGCTTTAAAAATGAACAAACAAAATTCCCAGCAAATTTGATGGGGATAGAGTATTAAGAGATCTATTTTAGTTTTTAGACTGAGAAGTGGTAGCAATATTGTTTCAGTTAACTTAAATCAGTGCGATAAAAGGTTGATGATGTGATTTGGAAAAGTAAAATACTTGTGTTTCAGACTGTGACACCAAAATGTGTAGGTTCAGCCACTTTCTGTAATTGGTGCTGCGCTGCTTTTTGCCCTTGTCAGCTTCTAAGTATGAAGAATTCCAACTGCGTACCCATTAATTTAAAGAATTAGTTTAACTAATTTTAGGGGTTTTTTTCCTTAAACATGAATGTCAGAGACACTTATGTTGTTACAGCTAAGTGGATTATAAACACTAAGTTGCTGAGGATAAACTTGACTGTGAAACATGCAGTGTTGCGTAGAGAAACATAGAATTTTTAGATTGAATTTACAAAATAGTATTTAAATTACTACTGAAGTAATTTTCTGGTTTGTATCAAGGATGTAGGTGGAAACTGCTTTAATGTATAGAGTTCTGTGGTATGAGTAACATCTGTTGCATGTAACACTAAATTACTTGTCCCTCTTGTCTAACAGTTTTAGACCACAATTCATTAAATGCGTTTTGTATTGACCAGAGTATAGTTAAAGCTTGTCTTGATGTTTAGTTCTGTCTCTCAAATGCCTTGAACTTTGATATGAGGGGAGTGAATGATGTCAAACTGGTCCCTCAGGGCTTTACTTTGTTCTCTTACAAGCCTTGAGGCAATATCACTGTTTAATATGTTGTCTAGGTTTATTTTAATGCATTCCTGTGATTTACACTAAGGCATCTTTTCATCCAAGGAAGAGGTGAACACATGCTGCCTGAAATGGTTAGTCACAGTGCTAATATCTCAGAACAAGCAGCAATGGAGACAAGTATAATCAGTGATTACTTGGTCCAATTTCTGGGTGTAATACACACCAAAAAAAGAAAAAAGAAAAAAAAAAAAAAAGGAAGAAAAGCCCCATCAGCTGAAAGTATAGGTGTTGACTAACTTCACTGTGTCTCGTGCTTGTCTGTGTGGGCATAGTCTGTTAATTCAGTTTGTTTAGTAAAATTGTTTAGGGCCAGATTTTCAGCAGTCGTGTCTGCAGTCCTTGTTTGTGTGCACATAGGGATCACATGGAAATGGAGTTTGGTCTCTGGAAGAATTTGCAGCTACACTTTGTGCACAGACTTGCAAATCTGATCCTTAATTGTGAACTCTCTTGTCTTGTGTGCTTTTCTTGCAGTTACTTTTTACTGGAAGTGATTTGCTAGAAATGGCCCTAACTCTTCTACTTTCTCTCTTGTGCTTCAGAAATGCAGTTGGCCTGAATAAAGGGCAAAATAATCTTAGCAGTAGAAATTTGGACCTTTTTGCTTCCAGTTCTTTGACTCTTTCTTCGTTGTTCCCAATGATAGAAACAGCGTATTTCTTCCAGTCAAATGGCTCAGGTTACCATTAGTGATGGGATGAAAATCAGACGAGTGCTTCATGAACTGCCCCCCTGCTGCCCCCATCCAAAACAAATGTGGCAAATATGTGGTTGATATTAATTGGAGCCTTACAAATCCAAAGGGAAATTCTGAGAAATCTTTTAAGGATACAAGAGCATGGGTAAAAAAAAAAGCTGGTAAATAATAGCTGGTGTGGCAGAGCGACAGCAGGGCAGTATCATCACAGATTTTTGGTTGTGGTTTCAACACGTGTGAGAGCGGAGGGGGAAAAAATTCATAATCGACAAACAGTGGTTCTGAACTTGGGCTCTTCTGCCCCCTCCTTGGCTCTCAGAAGCTCTGCAGGGAGGGGCGGATTGGAAAGGCAAAAGAACCTCATCGTAAAACCTGCTTAGGAATTAAACATTCCTGAAATCCTCTTACTGTAAGGTACTTGCTACTCTTAAGGCCAACAAAGCATTAAAGTCTCATCTAGGAAATGAATGTTCTTGGAAGTCTCTTACTGTAAAGTGTTGGCAACGCCAAGGCCAATGAAACATTCCCTACCACCTTTGATATCTAAAATGACAACAAATCTCTCTTGTTAGTAGATTTCCACGTACTGTAGTACGCGTTTGTCTTCTGCTGTACAGAGATTGTTCAAGACGATCGGTGAGGTGCTTCAGGCAGCACTTGATGCTCCTAATTTATATGGGCTAAAGTCAAAGAGAGATCCAATAGCTTTGGTTCTGCCAATGTTGTTTAAACGTGATCTAGACATAACTGGTCCAGAAAAGATGAAGTATTCTGTTACCATAAAACTGTATTAAGCATGGCCTAAATATTAGGTGTTTGTTCTGTATAGTATGTTCCATCAACTATTTATTACTAGTGCTTTAAACTCCAAATTAAACATCCATTTAAGTGGAGTCATTGGGCAGATGTTCCTTTTATCAGTATAGGTTGAGAGATTCTCTGTTGGAGGTTTAGGATACAATTTTGCTAACAGGTAAAACAATGTAAATATGTACGAATTCTATTTGTTGCACATAACTTTTTGGTATAAAAAAAAAAAAAATAAATGTAGAAATTACCAGTGGACGTCTTGCTGCATTCTTACATTCTTACACTGCATTCATGCAGTCCAAACATAAGAGCTTGAATGAACCCAATCAGAGGCCTTTTTGGACTCAGTCTGAGCCTTAGAAACTGTTGTTAAAGTCAGTACTGTAATTCTGTTCCTAGAAATGTACTCAGTTGTGATTATTTTTATTTTTTTTTTTCAAAGACATGGTGTGTCAGCAGTAGAAGGTTAAAGCACTTGAGTCCACAGAGATACCAGTTTATAGAGTTTCTGCAGCTTCACGGTGTCTTGCTGAATGTTGTGTGTAAAGGTTGAGCAGCACTGACTTGGGGCTTTAACTGTTTACAGTCCTTTAAGCAACAGGCAAAAAAACCCACCCCAGCCCCTTAAGCATGTTAGTTTTATCACTTCCTGCTTTCCTTGGTTCTGTACATCT
The DNA here is from genome assembly GCF_000700745.2 of Antrostomus carolinensis. Taxonomy (NCBI): domain Eukaryota; kingdom Metazoa; phylum Chordata; class Aves; order Caprimulgiformes; family Caprimulgidae; genus Antrostomus; species Antrostomus carolinensis. The sequence goes on along the minus strand of NW_010305380.1, from coordinate 14,173 downwards.
GCTTTAACTCTGCTCTGACAAGTATCTGGAAGCTGGTGTATGTTTTCCTGGATTTGGGTGGACAGGCGGGTTGGGTTTACAATTGCACTGAGCTGTTGAGAATGAGCAGGAACTACGACTCTGAAATGCTGCTTATCATATGTGTGGATGTTACACTTGGCATCTGTTTTGTTGGACTGAATGAAAGTAATGGCTTTCTCTTCAGCAACCACAAGCCCTGTGTGTTATCACAGGGATCTGAGCCCTCGTTTGTAATGCGTTAATGATGTCAAATCTCTGGAAGAGAGGGAGCTGCTGGGGTGGACAGGCGGGTTGGGTTTACAATTGCACTGAGCTGTTGAGAACGAGCAGGAACTCTGAAATGCTGCTTATCATATGTGTGGATGTTACACTTGGCATCTGTTTTGTTGGACTGAATGAAAGTAATGGCTTTCTCTTCAGCAACCACAAGCCCTGTGTGTTATCACAGGGATCTGAGCCCTCGTTTGTAATGCGTTAATGATGTCAAATCTCGGTCTGTGTGTTTGATGTGGCAGCTGTTGGTATGTCCTATCTGTTGAAATGGGGAAGAAAATGGGTTTTAAAAAATTATGTCTAGAGATTGAGAAGTTGAAATGACTTTCAAACACTGGTACTGGGTTTAAGTATGATATTCCCTCTTACACCACAGTACATTTGAGCAAGTGTCTTTTATTCTGGATAGACTTTTATATTCTGGGGTTTTAGTTATATAGAAAATCTGTAAACCTAACACTGTATAACCATAAGGCATGTTGATGGTATGTTCCTTATTTTCCCTTAAAAACTCAAGAAAAAAAATGTTTTAAATTGCAGTACACATGTATGTATGTCCTTATTCTGCATGTCGCAGTGTGGAAGGTCTTGTTGGTTTCTAATGTACCACATCTAAAGGAAAGAGAATTTGGCCACCACACAACAATAGGAGCAAATATTTTCTTTATATTGGCAAATGTTTTGGTCAATTTCTTGATGTACTCAGTAGAAGAGCCAGTTGCAGAAAAAGTAGTCATAGCAACAATTCCACCCCGTTATCTCTGAATGGGAATAATGAAACTACGTAACTGTGCCAACTTCCAAAATTCAGTCGGCAGCCTCCAATCTTCTGGTTCTCCCGGGGTGACACCGCTCTCGGGACAGCCCTGGGATGTTGCAATAAGGTGTTTGCAGACTAAGTGTTCTGAGCTCTTCTGTGAGTATTGGCACAATCTATTACAGTCTGAAATCCAGCCTTTAGAGTCCTCTGAGACTGGTGTGCAGCCTGGAAGGGACGTTACCACACTACATTACTGTCTGAAGTAGTGTGTGCATATTAATTTACATGTTGCCCTACCCCAGAGTGCTTCAGGCTAGCATCAAAAAAGCTTAGATCAAATTTACCCTCTAGACTATTCTTACTGTAGTACATAGTGAGAATTTAATATGAAGGAAGCCCTTCCATGCTGGAAGGTAAAACCACATCTAATAGCGGCAGTTCTGGTACTGTGATTAAAATAAATAGTCTTAAACGAAGTTCAGTTAATGTAGTTCCTGCCTATCTAACGTATTCCACCTTGCTGCTGTAGTATGAATTCCATACTGTACTGTGTTGGGTATCCTCACAGAAGTGGTGGTTCATGTACTTCCTGAGTGCTGTGAACTCTCAGAATTTCTCAGCTAGCCACATATATTCTGTCCAGCAAGGGCAGATATACAAATTGTGCTCATCAGTAATTCTGTGGACAATTTGCTGTGATCTGAGTAGTGTAACTGTCAGGGAAGTATAACTGGAAAACCTCATTTGCATTGGAGGCATGTCATGTTCATTTAGAATAACTGGCATTTTTTTTTAAGCCTTCAGCACTGATTGCTATCATGTAATATTTTTATTTTTTTTTGCCATAAACAGATACCTCAGTCAGGATCTCTAACTTCAGCTCCTTGAAACTCTGAATAGTAATTTTTACTGCCTGGAGACAAGAAGCCTACAGACATGGCTAAGCATAGGAAACGTATTTCTGATCTGCTTTGTGTCATAGTAACTACTTCAGGTGGACTAGAAATTGCATTAGACTTGCAAAACTTGAGACAGACATAAATATTATTTAAACAGAAATTTAATGAACAAGTTCAGCATAGCCCCCAGCCACTATACCTTTTGATTTCATTTTAGAAAGAGGGTATTTGATTTTATTATAGGAGGAAGACAGCTTGATTCATTTGCAATCTTCCAGTATCTTTCTCTAAGAACAAATGCAGCTGATTTGGGCTGTCGTTGGCGGGTAAATATTCCTTTCTTGTTCCCCAAAACACGTGTGGTCCCTGTAGAGAAGTTATAAAATAAAGCAAGTATATATAAAATGCTTTTGTATCCCCCACTGTGAACTGTTACAATATGTGTACTAAATCAGGTTAGGTGGAAGAGACCTATGCACTTTCTTCTACACATGGTCAGGTGCAACAGGGAACTTGGCAGGTGTAATTTGTTTCATCTTGGCAAGATTAATTGATGTAACTGAGCAATACAGCTGCAGTTCATTGTATTTACAGCTGGTAAGCTGATGACAGTTAATTCAGGTGTGCCCATTAACTTGATCAGTATTATCTTTACAGCAGATGTTCCTTCTGCCATTAGTTCCACCTTGAAATTTGATGGTGAAAATGTCGATTGCTGTTTGACTGTACTGTCCTTTAGTGGTGTCCATATCCTTTTTGCCTATTTTAGTTTTCATAGGAAATTAGGAAAGATGATCACGTGTATGTGAATGTGTCTATATTTTCGCAGTCCCCCTCTGTGAAACTAACACTACTTTTCTGACAGCTTCTCTGCAATGACTTAGTTTTCTAATACCTATACTGGTGCTCTACAGATTATTCTTAATGGTGTTTCTCTGCCTGAAATTAACACTGACTGTTCACCACCCTAACTCACTGCAGGTGGCATATGCATAACTGGTTCCTTACTGGGTCTCCTTCTGAGTTGAAATCGTTTAATTTCTGTGTGACTGCACTGTAGATTAAGTAACAACCCCATACTTTGTGAATGCACTTATAATTTATTCATAGTGGATGGAGTGTCATGATACAGTTGTCTACCAGTGTGGCATCTGGTCCTCTATTGCTAAACCTCTGCCAAGTTAATAATACATTATTTCAGGTGCTGTGTTACTGAGGGCAGTTGTAGATGAAATGCGAAGCAAATGAGACAGATCCCTAATAGTTAATGCTCAAAATTGAGGGTGGCCAAGAAATAAAGTAACCTGGGTCTGCTCACAAGCTCGCCTTGCATTCTGCCCTAGTGTGTTGTCTCATATTCTGGGTCGCATTTTTGCAGGTGGGACATCTAGGAGCTCAAGCTGGAGAGAGAGAGGATGCATTAAGTACAGGCAGGACCTTCCCTCTTGGCTCTGGTTGTGCTGGACTTTGTCACAGAAACCAGCTATGCTCTGTCTTGGTAAGCAGAGGGCCCTTTTGTCCTACCCTACAGCACAATAGTCTTTGTGTGTCATAAACCTTTTTAAACTTGCAGGGAGCATGGAGAGTTGTTTAGAATATAAATGTAAGCTTACCTTGATTAGTCATGAAATCGGCAAAATTCCATATGAGCTCCCCAATCACATACTCTTTCCTTTTTTTGTCAAAAATGGAATGGTACTCTCTTAGCATAGCTTTCTGATACTCCTCACTGAACATAAGTGGTGGATCCTGCAGCCAGGAAAAAGAGGTGGCTTTGAATGAAAGTGACAGTTAATCTCAGCCAAGGCTCCGTATGTTAACTTCTTATTTACTGGGGACCTGCTTCCTGAAAACAAGCTTTACAATTGCCTGGTCTTTTCATTGCTGCTGCATTAACAATGGCTATTTAGTGACAATTGGCAACTACTGAAATTACAAGGGGAAATGCACATAAAATACAAACATGATGCTTGGAGGGGAGCCTCTGGTTTGCTTGGTAGTGGTGCTTTATCATGGTAGGTGTAGGAGTGCCCCCTGTTTTGTGCAGGACAGCACCATGAAATGAACATCCACTCTCCAGTGTCCCATCTTCTGATTAAACATTTTCTACAAATGCCAAAGTATAGATTTCAGCATGCTCAGTGCTTTTACTCAAAGCTAAAAACTCCTCTTTAGGTAGAATCTAACCTTTGTGAAGTCAGTGGCAAAGCAGGATTACAATCCTGGAGTCTTTTGGACTCTTACAAGCTAATGTATCTCCAAACCAAGTGGTCAGGCTCAATGGTACCTGTCTCTCCTAATTAAGTTTTTCTGACCCTGTAAGAAGAGTAGTGCTTTTTTCCACCTAGGGCACCTGTAACACTTACACTGTGAAGTCCAGGAACTGAGTCTGCTCCATATTCACTCTGGATAATGGGTTTTTGGTAGGTTTTATACCAGTTCTCAAACTGTGTTGTGAGTTGTAGTGGAATAACTTCCAGGTGGCCTTCGTCATGATACCAGGAGAAGTAGCTATTTACACAGATTACATCCACATAAGGAGCCTACAGAAAACAAGGTGAGAGTGTTTTGTCACAGAGCTCAAAGTAGACAACCTTCAATCATAAAACTAAATCTTCCTTTTGGTTAATTTAATGGAATACAGTTTTATTACACTTAGATTAAAGTCTCTTCCCCCATCACTCAGGCCCTCCCAACATGACATCTTTCCCAGAGAAAAGCAGGATAAATTAATAAGCATATTAATTTGGCATTTTTCTTACAAACTTAGGAAGTCACAGCGAAGAGTTAGACAAGATCAACCCATTTAATCCTCGAGTCTGTGAAAAGTTTTTGAGTTTTCAAGATGTCTCTGGCTTGTTGGTACATTTAGATGTACTTTTTGAGTATTGGAATGTGATGATCAAGTTAGCAGTCAAATATTTTGACTAGCAACTAAATTTGTGCATAAATGGTGCAATACTAAGACTAAGCATTCTGCAAGTTATATGCCATTTCTACCACATGGACAGTATGATAAAAGGGCACAAAGCCCACTAAAGGTAAAGTGATGTTGTATGTAACTTGTTCAATGTTCTCTTAACATGTTTTGTAATAAAAGGAAAAAAAAAAAGTTCTAATATCACATCAGTGTATGAGATCTATTCTTTGGTTTTGTTTTCCTGTGTCTCCTCAAGCTAGTCAGATCATGCTCATGGGGATGTGTGTACTGGATGAAGCAGTGATATCCAAGAGCAGATCCCTGCTGGGCTCCTTCAAAACTAAGGCCACCAGTTTTATTTTCCTGGGCTGGAGAGGAACAGACCTCTCAGTTACAGAAGGTCATTCTGCTAATTGTAGGACAGCTTGAAAGAAATACAAAGTGTAACCTGTAGCGGGGATGTATGGTAATGTGGGGATGTATGGTAATGTATCTACAAACTCACCTGTTAGAAGAGTTTATTGTATAGTAGTGACAACTATTAAAGCCATCTTGAAAAATTAAATTACACAGGAACTACCCTGGAAAAAAAATTGTGTTCAAAATCCTTGGTTCAAGCTACGGCCAGCTTAAGGCACAGACATCCAATAAAAATGTCTTTTGGCTATTTATACAGCTTTAGGCCTTTAATTATGAAGCTGGAAGAGCTTTTAGATTATTCAGCGTTAACAGACATCTGCCAAAGAAGATCTAGAGCAGTTTAAAGCAGGAATTAAAGCAAAGCTTCCTTCCTTTAGACTTCCACAAGGGCTGTTAGCATTTTAAAGAGGTTTAAGCTTTGGTTTAATTGCAAGTGAAAAGCCTGAGCATGAGTAAACACAATCAGTGGAATAGCAGTGACAATGTCAATGGAATCCAGACACTGTCACTGGATTCAAGACAAAGAATTGTTCTCTTACAGATAGGTTTGGGTTTTTTTTTTTCAGCTGGACTACAACTACAAGATAAGGTGCTTTGTACTAGGAAAAAAAAAAATTAAGTTTTCTTCTGCTTCTCCCTGTTACATATCTCCAGTAAACTTGGGGATGTGGGGGGGAAAGGGCTGTATAACAAGAAGAGGAAATTTAATGTATGAATTTAAAAAAAAAAAAAAGCTAGAAAATGAAGTAAACTTACACCACGATCAAGAGCGTAATTAGCATCTGTCACAAAGGTTACTGGTCTGGAGGGATCAAGAGCTTTAGTGTGAGCTATCACTGTCCTGTTTGCAAACAGTAAAGCAAGAGTTCAACAACAGCACGGAGAAGCACAGCCCCATTTCCCCAAGCTCTCTGTCCTTTCACTGCTCCCCCCCTCAGACAGTTGGAGCTGCTTTTAATTTAGCAGAGTATTTAAATAAAAATACTGCTACGAAGTGCCTGCAAAATACAAAATTAGCCAGTTCTGTAGGAGTATAAATATCATGGCAAAGAGACCTTTATCTGTCACAAAGTTTGTTGCTATCCCACCTGACAAAAGAGTGGAAGCGTGCCAAATGCAGGCATGCTCATTTGTTGGTGCCAGCAGCTTGCAAGTTGGTGAAGGGACAATGAGTTTGGTCATGAAAACTTGAGAAGGGTAGTGGCAAGTTTCTGAACAACTCTTGGGATGTGTTCCTGCAAAAGCACAAGGCCTTAGCCCTATACCACAGCAAGCATGCAGTCAACGTTTGTCTGCTTTTGAGGAAACCCTGAATGAGGGAGATGAGACAGAGAATGGGAGAGTCAAGCTCTGCTGCTACCTCAACACTGCAAGAGGGTGGTGGATCATTCTGAAGAATGAAACTTGATAGTATCCTCTTAATGTACCTACAGCTACTTGGGACAGTCTGCTGCCCTGTTATAGAGATGACTCTTGGCTATCCAAAGCTTAAATCTCTTGAAAAATAAAACCAAAGGGTCTGTAGAGACTTGAAGCAGTGGCTTTGAAGTGGGGTGTCATAATCCCCTACAAAATAAATAACTAGCACTAACTGAAGAACCTTGTCTTCAGAAATAAAGGCCAATTGTTTTACAGCTTTGCTATAATTCTCAAATAATTTAGCACTTGTCTTCCATTGGTAACAAGGAATATCCTGTTGCTATCATCAGGTCTGCTTTTGCCTGACTCAGCTCAAGAAGAGATGCTCAGACCATATGGACTCCTGGTAATTACACAGAACCTTACTGGTTCAGAAACAAGAGGTTTGTGGCTTTTGTGTGGTTCTGAGCATCAGTTCAACACACGCAGCACTTACGCTTTCAGTTTGCATCTGCGGGTACTGTTTCAGGGTTCCTAAAAAAATGCTTGCCCTCTCTTTACTATTTCTCTGTGCCATCCCAAAGGAAGAAGATACATCATCTGCCAAGATTCAAGCCTCAGCTCTGTGTACAAGCAGACGCACTTACTTAAAGTAGTAAGCTGCTGGGGGCAGCTCTGATGCTGGCTCGTTGGCTACTGACCACATCACAACTGATGGCCTGTTCTTATCCCTGCGGATCAGCTCCTCCATCACAACAAGATGATGCTGCAAGGATTTGTTCCCAAAGCTCTCGCTTAAAGACAAAAAGAAGTGAGACCTGGTGAGGTGAGGGTATAAAATCCATCCCCTTTGCCTTTCCCTGTTAAAACTCAAGCCTCTAGGGTGTATAAGCTGAGCCTTGACACTGAATATGGCTTCTGCCCTATTTCCCCAAAGCCTGCTGCACAGTTTAGAGCCGTGGTTTGGGCTCATTAATCAAGCCAGATTAAATGACGCGATGGCCACGTGGCAAAATGCCCTCTGGTTGCCCAACCTCACTAGGCACACGTGGCGCAACGGGATGATTTCTAAATAGAGCAAAGTACTTCCATTATCAGGACGAGTGTGGTGGGACGGGAGGGGGATGCCACGGCAAGGATGAACATAGAAAGAAGGGGAAGGGCCCTCTGAGCGATTGCTTACGCCATTTTAATCCCCACTCCTGGGCACTCGTCGATCACCACGATGCCGTAGGCATCGCACAGGTCCATGATCTCCTCGGCATAGGGATAGTGGCTGGTGCGGAAAGAGTTTGCCCCCAGCCAGCGCAGCAGGTTGAAGTCCTTCACAACCAGGGGCCAGTCGAGGCCTTTGCCACGGATCTGAGGGGAAGAGAGACATCACACCCTGTCACGCTGCCAGGACAGAGCTTCTCTCACACATTAGCTGGGCACCACCACATCCCTGCTCGCTCCCAGAAGCTTCCAGCCTCAGGGTGCTGACTGCACCACCTCTCCGTGCAGCGTTTGCCTTTCTGAGGGGCACTGCCACACGCACACCCAGGCTATGGCTGTTTGAGGAAGCAGAGGGGATGGTGGTTGCAGACGAGCTGCCGGTGCGGGGGCTGCTGCCCGGTCCCGCCCTCGCCCAGGGGTTATCCATGGGGCGGGCTGGGGGGGGCGGGGGGG
>NW_010305380.1:0-5713 GCF_000700745.2 Antrostomus carolinensis | reverse complement strand
CTGCACCTCGCAGCTCTGCAGCTCCTCCGCGGCTCCGCTCTCCCCACTGGAGCCTTTGTCCCCGGCATTTCCCTGGGTGGGGAAGCAGAGCGCTGTCCCTGACTGGAAGCCATGGCCGGGAGGTTGTTTGGCTCCTCTGCCAGCGCACCCTGAGCTTCCTCATGCACCCTGAGAGGGATGTTACGGCTATAGCAGGACTGGGCACGGTGTCTCCTTAATGCTGGCACAAAATCCACCCAAGCTGAGAGAAGGGTGTGAGGAAACGGCCCCTCTGGGTGGAAAGGGGAGGTAAGAGCAGGCGCTGCCTCAGCAGCACGAAGCGAGGCGCCATTATGTGCCCCGACCGTGGGCACCGCACACTTACATCCGCGTCTTCGTGCTTGTTGACGCCGTGGAAGTAGAAGGGCCTGCCGTTGATGAGGAACTGCGTGCTGGTGACGTGGACGGTGCGGATGCCGACCGGGAGTGTGTACACGTCCTCCAGCAATGCCCCGTTCACCTGTGCCTGCATCTTCACCTGGATTTCCAAGGGGGAGATGCAAGTGATGTGCTGGGCTTCACAAGGATGCCCTGTCCTCCCTCCCTGCTGTGTGTCAGCGCTACCCTGACTGCCCATCCATTTCCCAGCCCTGCCTCAGCACACTGCCTGCTCCTCACTGCTGCTTCAGCTGATTCTTTTGGCCCCCAGGTGCCTCCTGAGGGAAGGAGCGAGGTCTGACTAAACAGAAAATAGAAATCCAAGCTGGGGAAGCTGAAGGATGAAGAATGAACCCTGGATGACCCTTTTTGGGCTTGTTCAGTCTAAGAGTTAGTTTCTTTTCCCCTTATTCATCTGGGCCATTTCTTCCTCCCAGGGAAGGCAGCAGTACACATCATCTGCCCTGTACCTTGATAGCAGAAAATGACTAAAATGTCATCTCCTCACAAGAGGTACAAACCTGAGCCTCTGGAAACTCACAGCAGCTCATCTGCACTAATTTCTCTTAAAAGCATGCCCCTCTTCTCACCAACAGAACTTTCAGTTCAGCATCCAAGAAGCTGGCAAAGCTTGATTTGATTACTGCATAATTAGCAATCCCACTCCAGTCACGTGAACAGGATCCGTGGGAGAAGATGAGTACGGAAGATGGGCCATATGGCAGTTCCTTAACTCTATTAGACAGTCAGAGGAAACAAACACAGGAAGAAATGTCGCTGTTACCTCTAAGGAGTAGCGGTATCCAGGGTTCTCGTGCATCAGGTAAGGCCACCAAAGATTTGGGTTCAGGACTTTTAGCTCTCCAGCTGGCCCATCACCTGTAGCAACCACTTTCCCTTCTTGGTCACGTAAACTCAGGGACAAGGAATAGAGTGTGCTGCCAACAACTGATACCTGATATTGCACCATTGCTAGTTCAAAGGAAACAAAAGACAATCAGAGGCTGCCATGAAAGGATAAATGCATACATCAAATGTTGAAGGGTTTTCACATACAGCAGCATTAAAAAATGAGGAAGACGTAGAATAACAACAGAGTGGCATGAATTGAATGTAAGAAGCATGACCTGTCTGTCTTGAGGTCCAGAAGTTTCCAGCAAGATTTGTGTATTGTACAACTCTGTTACTTGGAGATAATCCTGATTTAAGTGGCAGAAATACCGCCCCTACCAAGAAATTCTACTTTGAGAAACACCTGATCACCCTTTCACTTTAACAGTAGTGTCTTGCAAGCACTTCTTTTTTTCTGGTTTCTGAACTCTTTACCACATTCCTGCAGCTGCTGAGCTGTGCAACAGACCAGCTCAGGTTCAAGAAAAAGCCACTACAAGACAAATTAAATTGGACTTTTGCAGGATATTTTCTCTGCTGCCCTTGTCATCTCCATTTGGAGCCTGAGGTAGCTGCTGTAATTGTTCTGGACCTACCAACGCTCTCTGATGAAGTAGTTGTCACAGTAATATCATCTATGTAGACAGAAGGAGTGGTGTAAAGCACAACCGGGCGATGGATTCCAGCATAATTAAAGAAATCAAACCTGGTGTTCTGTACAAAATAGTTCTTGGGATACCTGAGTGAGCAAGACAGGAGAAATAGCTACATTATGTTTCATTACACAAGAATGGAAGGCAGCATATGGATGCTCTAGCAATGTAAAATAGTCATGTAAAAATAGATGCTAGCTGGTAAAATAGTCTTCACAGCAGGATGGAACTATATTTCAGTAGCATTACTGCTGCTACACTGAAGGGGACTGCCAGTTAACAAACAGCTAATGCACTGAACAAGTGAGATCCATCAGGATGGCTGGTACTTGCAGTTCCCAGCTGAATTTAAGCTTGTCAAATCTGCCATTAATTCAACCTGGCAAATCACTTAATCTCAGTTTCTTGTGATGCATAAAACAGATGCAATAACTCAGTGCAGATTCCACGTAACACCAAAGCTTAAACTCCCTGCTCGACAGATGAATTTTGGCATAAATACAACCCATGCTGGTTTAAAGTTGCTCAGAGGGTCTTACGAACCAGCAGCTGAATAAAGCCCCATCCTCTCATCCCTGGGCTGAGCTCAGCAGTACAGTGTGTTCCCAACTCACCTGGTTTTGTCATTCATGTACTGAATTGACCCCGGAGGCAGAGTATGGGGTGTCAGAGTGTTGTTGAGCGCGACAGTGATGCGGCAGGGGATCCCTGGGCTGCCCTGGATGATGCTGCTAATATCTGCTTCAAAAGGGAGGTGGCCCCCTTCGTGTTCCATGACTTGCACTCCGTTGACCCACTGCAGGAGAAGACACACGTGAGTCCAAGAAACAGGGTTATTGGGTTTTTGTGGCAAGCACAGCAGGGAGAAGGGAGGGAGCCCAGCAAAGGGCAGTTGGGATTCCCAGTAACACTGAGCCTTGTTCTGGGCTCTTTCTATTTGAGGGATCAATCTAGCAGCCCTTCCTTTGCTGGGAGCTACATCTGGGTCACGTACAAACAAGTCCCACTGAGAGATGTGGGTTTGGGAAGATCTTATAGCAAGGAAATATTTTAGTTACCAGGCCTGATGCTGGAGGATCAGAGAAGACAGACCTGGGAAACATGGCCAAGGTCTTGGCTGGAGGAAAATTAAGGCAAGAGTTAAGAAAACAGGAAACTGATATAAAATTTAGGCAGAGATGTATTTGCTGTAGAGGCAGTGAGAGAGATTTTAGTGCAGCGTAATTTTGGAAACACACGGACAATTTCCCGTCCAACGTACCACAATGGAGTAGTAATGGGCGCTATCGAAACGGAGCACCACTCTGGTGTTGAGGTCCTCCTGAAGCCAGCGGGGAGGAAGCAGCACCTCTTTCTCATACCAAACCCAGCCGATGTAATTCTCCAAGCTGGGGTCTTGAGTGATATCATTGAAGCTGGCAGGCACTGGCATGTCAATCACAGGACCGGTCTGGCAGGAATTGCACAGAAAAGGAGGGAACACATAATAAAAAAAAAGAAAATTACAGTTTTGACTGTTCAACCTTTACTGCTGGAGGTGTCCCCTTCCACTGACAGCCTTACAATCCCTTTGCCAAGTGGAAATCCTTGGGAAAACCTGTTTAGAAACTGTTGTGTCACAGATCCTCTACAAATCCTACTTGATACCAGGTCCACAAGTCTGACTGTGCCTACAGGAAGAAGCTGCTCATCTCTTTTCTCCTCCTGAGGTATAATACAGAAATGCTTTAATTAATGGCTCTGGTATTGTGAAATCAGAGAATTAGGGGGGGGGAATAAAGGCCCGGGTTATTGTTTCAGCCTGAGACTTCCCACAAGCTGTAGTTTCTTCTGCACGGCTCCAGCCGTTTGGTGCACTGTGCTGGTGTGGTGGTGTCAGTTCACTGGCACAGGGTGCTGCTTCTCAGGCTAAGAGCTGTAGTAGAAGCACTGGGGATATTTTTGGCCAGATCCTCCAAGGAAGGTCCATAGAGGTGGTCTGGGATGAGTCCAGCCTTTCTCACTCCCTGAAAGCAACACTTGGTTCCTTAGGAATACAATGGAGTCAATTCACTTGCTTATTTTTAACACAGGGATTATATGCAGGCAGTGTTGTGTGACATTTAACGTTGAGGTAACGGGATGGTCTTGCAAAACAGAGAAGTTCATTTTTAGCACCTGCTGCGCTCATTATGTTGCATAAACGAGCACTGCTGGAGCACTTCCCCTTTCCTATGGAAGCCTTTCCATGGAGAGCGGAACGAGGAAGGTCTGGTTGCCCAGGGGTGAGCATCATGTGTGCAGCTGACTCAGCTCTGAAGCGCACTGGCACTGCAGAGAAACTCAACGCCGTTATTAGACATCAGAAAATCCTAGCAGGAAAATCCTTGGATGGTGAAGTGGATTTTCTTGTATCTGACAGAGGATAACCTTTAACTGGGATGGCCATAATGTGTGTTTCCTTCAAGGAGATTCCCTGATGTCTAATGTAGGTTGACTATATACATCTAAACCCCTTTTGAGGGGCACAGTGCAGGATCCCTCTCCTCTGCCTTTTTTTTGTTGTAAAACTTCTCGCAGCTTAGTGTCTTTCAGGTCTCCTTCCACAATTTGGCAATAAATTGCCCCAAGGGCTAAAACAGAAATGAGGAAGGACACACATATTCTATATGTATGTAACTTCCTTTAGGTAATGGTGTTAATTTAATAATTATATTAGACCTTGTTTATCTGCACTTGGCTACTTTGGAATGAATAATTCAAGGTGCCCTTTCCAGGCATGTTTCTGTTTATTCTGTGCTGCTGACTATAGGTAATGTTGAGCAAGGCCAGTGTTGCTTTTTATGTGCGCTTGCAACCCAGAAGTCCAACCACATCCTGGGCTGCAGCAAGAGCAGTGTGGAAAGCAGGTCAAGGGAGGGGATTCTGCCCCTCTGCTCCGCTCTCATAAGGCCCCACCTGGAGTACTGTGTCCAGTTCTAGAGCCCCCAACACAAGAGAGACGTGGACCTGTTAGAACGAGTCCAGAGGAGGCCACAAGGATGATGCGAAGGCTGGAGCAGCTCTGCTGTGAGGACAGGCTGAGAGAGCTGGGGCTGTTCAGCCTGGAGAAGAGAAGGCTCCGGGGAGACCTTCTAGCAGCCTCCCAGTACCTGAAGGGGCTCCAGGAAGGCTGGGGAGGGACTTTTCATAAGGGTAGTTAATGACAAAACAAGGGGAAATGGGTTTAAACTGGAAGAGGGGAGGTTTAGATTGGGTATTGGTAAGAAATTCTTTCGCTGTGAGGGTGGTGAGACACTGGAACAGGTTGGCCAGAGAAGCTGTGGCTGCTCCTCCCTGGAAGTGTTTAAGGCCAGGCTGGATGAGGCTTTGAGCAACCTGGTCTAGTGGAAGGTGTCCCTGCTGCTGGCAGGGGGGTTGGGACTGGATGAGCTTTAAGGTCCCTTCCCACCCAAACCAGTCTGTGACTCTGTGATTTGCAGCACAGGGATTTCTAGGCCAGCTAAAGGTGGCGGTAGTTCATTCAAATACTTTCTGGCTCCTGGGCACTGGGACAATGGGAGGCGGCTGGTTCGTCGCTCGGGAATTAGAAAGTCTTTTGGGGACAAATCTCTGCAGAGCGAGGAGACAGCGGGGGGCAACGAGCAGCCGCTCGGCAAAGCTGGTGGGGACGAGAGGGGGAAACGTGCTCTCGGGGGAGGAAGGAAGGAAGGCAGCCCGCTTTGCCGGGGGACCCTTCCCGGGAGGAGAGCACCCCTTTGCCCCGGGGAAGG
>NW_010305379.1:3896-7009 GCF_000700745.2 Antrostomus carolinensis | reverse complement strand
CCTCTCCGGCGTGTGTGCCCATCCTCAGCTGAACTGAGCTGGTCCTTGCTGGCGTGGGTCACTCCGCATGGACCGATGGGCTGTAGCGAGGGATATACACTGGAAGTCATTTTAGAAGTAGCTAGATTGGTTTTTAATAGCTCACAGCAGGTCAGACTGCAGAGAGGAAAAATTAATGTTTAAGGTGTTTTCGGCATTACCATACTCTAGTCCCAGTTGCTGTATTTCTAAGTCCCCTTGCGAACCAGGGTGGAGGAAGGCGACCCGGGGAGGTAGAGGAATGGAAACGGCTGCTGCTCGATGCTGTTTCCATAACTGCTTGCTGTGACTGGATCTAATCACTGACAGTGTTAAAACAAAAATATCTGAGAGGGAAAAGGTGCCATTGCCGGGCAGCTGGATGTATCTGGAGATTTTCTTGGCTGTGAGGGAGCGAGAAACCAGAGCTGCCTATTAACGTGTGGGGAATTAATATAACTTGCAACACACAACGCCTTCCTTAGTGGCACACTCACCAGGCTGTGCTTGCCTAAAAGGCTGGTAGCTAACCTAACAGCACTTGATAACCCTCCTTACACCAAGGACTGTGGCATCATTTTCCTGAGCTGGGATAACTCTAGGTATGTGGGAGAGCTGTGAGGTATGGCTGCACCCTCCTCCTGCTCTCAGAGGGGAGTCAGTGGAAGGAGACCCCAGCAGCATGGGGCAGGCTGACCCAGAGTGTGTTACTGAGGGAAAAGGGGCAACTTTATGTCCTCAGCTTTTGCTGACAGACCTGGTTGTTGGCCTTGGTTATGCGTCTTGGAGAGCTGTCCTCATCTACTGGGGTCCAGGATAAGATAAGGTAACAAGCGCACATCTCTGGCACTTCATAACTGTGCCCTTTTGCCTGGGTCACTGTGTCAGGGAAAGTTTAAGTGAAGCTTTGAGTAACTGAGGAGTTTGTATAGACATGAGTGATGCTGAATGTTCCCCAGGAGGAAGAATATTCCCAGGAAAAACCTTCCCCAGAAGGCCCCTGGGACAGAGGCCAAGAACGTCTAATGAGGCAAACTCTTCCTATTAGCTGCAGCTTTTGCTGTTGGAGGGTGAGGGCTTTGGGGGCTGGAGTCAGCAGGCATGGGGACCTCTGAGGGCAGGCAGCCCAAATCCAGGTCTGCTCTGCTCCAGGCAGCTCATCTCACAGAATCACAGAATGGTCGGGGTTGGAAGGGACCTCTGGAGATCATCTAGTCCAACCCCCCTGCTAAAGCAGAGTCACCTAGAGCAGGTTGCACAGGATCACATCTAGGTGGGTTTTGAATATCTCCCTGCTGCTGCTTTAGAGGTGATGAAGGTGCTGAGTCTAGACAAATAATCTATTTTCTTCTGGTTTAGCTAATAAGTGGGTTTGCTGCTACTGGAGGGGGTGCTGCAGCAGAGACGAGCGGCTCTGCGGTGCCAAGGTGTGTGTGCTCGGGGAGCTCTGGTGCAGCCACGCTGGGTGCTGAGGACAGGACAACTGTACAGGTCTGTAGCTTGGCTCCAGATAAATCTATTCACCAGCTTGTTTTCCTTCATTTTATGGTTGCTTCCCTTAGATAGGCAAAATATTGTGGAAGAAGGTCCGTATTGGGCTGTGTTGATACGCCGCAGTGGTGACTTAGTGTGGGCTTTGTGGGTATATCGTGTGGTCCTCTGCCGAAGCGTGTGCCTCTGGCAAAAGCGGTGGCTGGCCTGAGAGTTGAGATGGTCACCCCATGCGGTGAGCTGCCACGTTACCAGTGGTGCTGCAGTGCTCAGCTGAGTGTGTATGTGTCTTTTGCTGACAGCAAATATGAGGTTAAATTTCAGAAAATCTTTACCTAATTCCCGTGCAAACAAATATTTGTTGATGAGGCTTTGATAAGCAGAATGCTTGCTCTGGTGGCTACTGTTTGTTTGCAAATTCTCCGTAACTTGGTTAAAATCAAACCACAGAAATGGAGGTGCGTTGCCATTCACTGAGATGTAGTTTTCTAGGGACAAAATAGGCAAGTATTTAAATCCTGTTTTGAAGTGATTGCTGGCGGAGTCCTCTGTTGCAGGAGCTGGAAATGCATGGGAGGAGTTAGAAGTGCCACTATGCGATGGCCAGGGCTGGTCTAATGAACGGCAAAGCAGACGCAGCCAGTAATGTTTCATATCTCTAAGTCTGTCCTTGAGGCTGTGGTGCAAGAGGAACTCTGCTGCAGAAGCAGATTACTGTATGTTCAGAGGCTTATTTCCCTGCCTGCCCTCTGTCAGAGGATAGATGGCCTGTTGAAGGTAGTGCCTGCACGACACTGCCCACGCAGGCATCTTAACCACAGACACTCGGGAAGCACCCATCTATCCCTGCTTCTGTGTTGCTTCAGGCTGGAGGAAGGGGAAGGATGGTAATGGGTGCTGGCTGAAATCCATGTCAGGTTGTCCCGCCCTTTGCTCTCAGGCTGGCTGGCGTGGAGGAGATATTCGAACTCAAGTTCTTCCACCTCCTGTGCTTCTCCTGATCCACTTGATCTCTTGCATTGGCAGCTTTTGAAAGGGAAGAAATGATGTAGCAAAGTCGTGGTCCTCCTCCCTTTCCACAGGAGAGGCTCAGCAGCACACACAGCCTTCAGTGAAAAATGTCATTTTCCTGTTCTCAACTCGACATTCGTAAAGATCACAATAAAAGATCTGACAGAATCAGTTTGATGATCCTTTATGAAATGCACGGGCCTTTTCTATAGCCCTTGGATTTTGCTAGAGTGAGGTAAATCACAATTCTGCACAGGATTAGCAATCAAAGAGCATTATGAATCAGTCTGATACTTTGTCTTAACCGTAGACCTTCTTAGATTGCTGACCTACATATTACAGCTTTCTCTATAACTGCTTTGCTGAGGACAGGGCTTTGTTTTTGAGCATAAGGTAGCCCAACTGCTGGAGATTTTTGTGTTTGGAGAACATTGAGATTACAGAGGGATTGACTAAAATTCCCAGTGACTTCAGATGCACTTGAAGTCTGCTGCTTGCCTGATAACTTGTCTATGAATTGTGAGATATAAGTGGTTCCTTTGAATGTTCTTTTAATTATATTTGTGCTGATTAAAAAAATAGGAGATTAAATG
>NW_010305379.1:0-3846 GCF_000700745.2 Antrostomus carolinensis | reverse complement strand
AGCAGGAATCATTGTTATCAGATGCTCTAATCACTTGTGTGATTAAAAACCTTGGAAACTCATATATTTGAGCCACTTGCTTAAAGTTAAAAATCAAGGTTTGTTGGCTGAAACGTGCACTGCAGTTCAGCCTTTAGTGAGATGTGAACCCAAAGCTTTCTCTCTGAGATTCACTGATAGTACTGATGAGAATGCATGTCAGCTTGTTCCACTCACAGGTGAGTTTTTCTTCTGATTCCTGGAGGAATGAGGTGTATGATGATAAAAAGGAGGGTCCAGAATTGGGTCTGTGAAGCAGTGACTCAGTTGTTTTAAGGCAGTGCTTAAACCCATTCCTACGTGTTGTTATTATTTCAGCTCTGCAAGAGGGTTCCCCTAGTCTGAAGGACACTGGGAAGCAATGGGAAGTAGGGGTACAACCACGCATGTGCTCCCAAGGTGTACCAGATCAAGAAGACGTGTGCTTCTTGATTTGTTCACTGGTGCCACGGTTGGTAAAGGTCCTTTCAAGTGGAGTGTGTGTATGGCAGCATGGTCACCTGCAAGTCTTGGGTATGAAATCTAACTTGGTCCTGTGAGCTACTAGGAGCTTGTCTGTGAGTCTAGTACCAGGACTGCATGACTGAGCACCTCTGTACAGTGCAGCAGGTCTGTCCTCTAGTTTTTTGTCTTGGGACGTCTCAAGTGGTGCCTTTGCTTCACTTGGGTTTGCCGGTCCCTCAGCAGTGTTTGGAAACTGCCTGCTGAGTTTCTGCCTTGGGTGCTTGGCTTGGGGTGTCTCTGAACTTACAGCTCTGCCAGCAAGTCATCAGATGATCTTAAGTATTTGCTCATGATCTCTTGCTTGCAAGTTACCACAACCTCTGTTCTCGAACAAAGATTGCGCAGAAAGCTGCGACACAGCATCTTGGTTATTCTTCTGTTAGCTCAAAAAAGGTCTGTTTGTGAGATCTTTATTTAAAATAGAAACATTGTGCAGAATATCCCCCCTTTTACCAGCGGGATGCTGAAGGGCAGGGAGGCCTCTGCTTTTTTTACATTTACTCCTGTGCCCCAGAAGCCTTTGCCTGGGAACAGTGTGTCTGTGGAGGCAGAAGAAGAGAGCTCTTTGCCAGACTGTGTTCACATTTCTGTGTGCCCCGATACGTGTTTCGTCCAGGAACTGGCAGCTACTGAAAATTAACCGAGCAAAGCCACTTGCTGGTACCTACCTCTGTGCTGTTGGAGGAAGCAGAGGACCTAAACACATCTAGCACAGGCTGCCAGTCTGTTTGTGTATTACATACTGGTCTTCCTTCAGCAGCTCCTGCGGTACTGGCAGGCGTGTTTGTCATGGAGCTTGTGCCTGGGATTCCTCGGGGTGACAGAAACTGGAACCAAGCTAGCACTCCCCTTGTAAATATTGCATCCATTTCCACTTATAATGGAAAAAGCAGTTTGCATTTTCAACTGTAAAATTTTGTGGAAAAATAGAAGTTGTTGACAGTGGTGATGTACAAATTATAATTGTTGGAATCAAACTATATATATTTTTTGTTCTGTTTACATTTCTATATAAATTTATATTAATAATCCACCCAGCTCTTATTTCCCCAACAGAATTCCCAAAGAAACGTCAGGGGGTTGGGCACTTCATAAGTGAGGTCCATTAGCAGAAACAGAGCAGAGATGGAAATATTGTGTTCTGGCTCCTCCGTTCTGATTTTTCACGGACGAGTCTGACTGAAATGCTGTATATGTTTTATGAGAGTCTGGAAGGTGCTGGATTGATTTAGCTCTCATCCAGGTAATTGTGTCTGTGAATTTGAAGTTTGTTTCCTATTAACAGCTGTTCTTGCAATCTTGAAATTCACTTTTCACAAATGCTTATGTGCCTGAAAGAGTGGAGCTTTCCTGAGAAGACTGTAAGAGAGTGATCGCTTGTGCATTAACAAATTCCTTCCAGAGCCTGATGGCATCTATTTCATGGAGTCTGTAACTCTGCTTAGGAAGCTGCCTTGTACCTTTCTGAATCAATTGTGTCCTGGAGGGGAACCTGCTCTCCAGTCAGTGGCGTGCCATGGGTAACCCCTCAGAAATGCTGCAGAGACAGGTTTTAATGGAACAGAGTTGGGATTCAGGTTGAATAAATCAGGAGCAGAGATGAACGAAATAGTCCCAAGGATGTGTTTTGGTGTTGGAGGCAGGGGGATTTCTGAAGTGCCTGTAACAAGAAAGGCTATTTTGAGAGACATGAGTGTGCCCAGCTGGAAGAGAAGGAAGAGCAATGCTGTAAGGACACTTTAGTTCAAGAATAACTTGTGTGATGGGTTAGTCAAGCTTTCTGCCTGTGATACAAAGTGGGGACTGAGGGGTCATGAGCATTTTCTGGCTCTTCAAATTTAATGTAACGTGTTTAAAGAACAACCGTCTTGAATGTGGCAAAATGAGTAGTTCACCTATGGACCAAGGAGTTCAAAAAGGTGATGGAGACTTGATACTGAGTAGTGACCCCATGTGTTGTGCACATAGACCTCTGCCGAGCTGACTGCCGAGCTGGCAGCAAGGCTGCTTGCGTTTAACAGGGATCTGGAAAGCACAGCGAGGTAGGAGAGCTGCACAGAAGGAATCCCATTTTCTGTAGGTTTATCTGCCGGTTTTCAGAGCAGTCACTATTTGCTGTCTTCTGTTTTATTCTTTTATAATCTAGTGTGGGCTGTGAATATTTTAGGTCCTGTGGATGCATCTCAGCAATTTCAAATGTGGTTAGAAGTGCGTTTTTAAAAATCGAGGGGAACTCCTTCAAGTCTGCACCTGAGGTAAAAATCATGTTAATTTTCAAGTGTGGCGTAGCTCCCTTCTGCCTTTCCCCTCTCAGTTTTAGAAACTTCTTGTCACTTTGTAAATAGCTTTGCAAAATGCCAGTCTCTTTCAGATGGACAACACTAGTGCATTTCAATGAACTATGTGTTCTGAGGTTGAGTTGTTTCCCTAGTTATTAGGGGAGTGCAATTCGATAAATATTTTATTAGATATTTATGGATTGTTTATGTAGCTGGATAGATTATCATATACTTGCAATCTAAGGAGAAAAATTCAGAATGGTTAATTAAAGATTAGTTGTAAAATTTGGTGTCAGAAATGATGTTAAGTTTCAGTGTGGACGCTCTTAATTAAATTTAGTTTAGTTCATGATGGAAGTGAATGGAAATGAATGAAATTTAAGCTTACTGTAGCTACAGATGTGAGGGTGTACCGAGGTCATTAATGCATATTAACTGGTACTTTTAAAATTCATTCCTGCCATTAATTTGGCTTGATTTTTCCCATCTGTCTCCATGCAGACAACATTCTATAAGCCTGACTTTTTTTGAGGTATTGCAGAAATGCCTTTTTACCCCCACTATTCCTTTGCAGCTTCTGAGCTGAGATTTTACACTGGCTGAGGACAGCAAGTAAAAACCCCTGCAGGTAATATTTCAAATGCTTAATTTTGCACCTAAACGTTGTCTCACTGGTGCCAGCATTGCACATCTGTGAGGTGTTCCCGCGTGTGAAGGTCACGTCCTGCCCGGCGTGCACTGAAGCAGGGCAGTGGGCTGGCTGCTGGAGCAGGGCAGGGAAGGGGTGGCTCTGACACAGCCGCTTCTGCCCACAGCCTGGCTCCGCGTTGCAGGGTTTTAAGCCAAGTCTTAAACTGTCCATCTGTCAAAGCTCTTATTGGGCAGCACTCGGCCTTCTCAGCACCTCGGCAGTGCTCTGATCGGTGACTGAGCTGATAAACCAGTTGCTGCTGTCAGGAGGTCTCAGGTCTTCCCAGTTCCCACTGGTGTGGATCTCCCCTGGTTGCCATAACACCCTAATCTG
>NW_010305378.1:0-36217 GCF_000700745.2 Antrostomus carolinensis | reverse complement strand
ATTCTATGATTCTATGATTCTATGAAAATTACAAGGCCCTTTAGGAGCTAATGGGCTTATTTTCTGATGTATGACAGACTGAACAGTCTCATCATGTTAATGTTGTTCTGATACTGTATACATTTTACTGTTCTGGTTATGTACAATGGCCCTTAAACCTCTATTGTGCTGTACATTCACATACAGGGACAAATCTGCTACAGAGTTTTCCGTAGTGATCCCCACAAACTAAAAAGGCTTTAGTCACTACTTGCGCATAAATATGTTCACATGCATGTGTTTTTTGGTTTGGGTTGGTTGGTTTGGTTTTGTTTATTTGTTTCTGTAGCTTAGTTGCTGATCTCTTACTTTCCCACAGACCAACAGGAACATTGCTCTGGTTCTCTTCATGTGTACTCTCTCCTGAACCACTCTTTAAGTACTTTTCACTGTCCTTGGCAAGCACTGAGAAGCTTCTGCCATCAGTTTAAAGTTGAAAGCTCTGCTATTGGAAAAGGAGGACCGAAATGGAATGGGGTATTCAGCTGAGAAAGTAGTTGGGAGATGTTTCTGGTTTTCATTTCAGATGACATCCCTTCTTCTGTAGCACTGTTGCAGAGCACTTTGCATAGAAACAGAAAAGGAGTGAATTTTCTGAAGGGCAAATTGTGGACTGTATCTGAGAGAATCAAGTGGTCTGACTATACACTAATCCAGATATCAGTGCAGCTCGGTCTGTTAGGTGTCAGGGGGACTTAACTAAATCCTTGGTGCAAGCAAATTTCTTACTGTCACAATACCAAGATTCTTCTGCCTTTGCATAGATTTTCAAGCTACCATGAGTACTTGCTTTCCCTTTTAAAGTCTTTTCCCATGATACTAGATTGGAATAGAGCAGCATGAACAGGGTTTGCATACTCCATTCCATTTCTCTTTTTACTTATGGAGTACTCAACCAGTAGTTAGTATTCAAGCCTATTTAAAAATACTGCTTTTTACTGAATGGAGTTAAAAGAGAAAAAAAGATGGGTGTTTGTCTTGTTTAAATAAAAAACTCCCTGACACCAAAATACTAACTGAAGTCTTAAGAAATAGATTGTTGTTAATTGTACCACTCTTGGGATAACGTTAGGAGGAGAGAACTACTTAGCATGATTTAGGGCAGTATTACATCACATTTTTTGCTTAAAGAGCTGTTGTTTGCTCAAGTCCGGATAAAATTTCTGTCTGTACTTTGAAGAAGTAAAATTTGTTCTTGGGTACATCTGGAGTCTAGTTTTCTGTCTTTTTCAACTGGGGATATTCTTTCTTCCCTTGACTGAAAGGTATGTAGGCTATCGGAGACACAGAGTAGAGAACTGCAAAATCAGTGCTTCTTTGTGTTTGAGTGGAAGTTCCCTTAAGGAAGTTTGCTGCAGCAGTGCAAGACCTGGCACCAGTAAGAAGCGGGTACTTTACTCACAAAACAGAGAGAACCAATGTGTCATGGTCAGCTCCAAAACTGTCCTTAACATCATTTGAAGAAGAGCATGTAATTTCTTCTCAATTCCTAGCTTTTTCTTTCTGGAAGGAAATAATGGTACAAAGGGAAGGAATGAAGATGAAGATAACTTCAGTTTTTCTTTACAATCTGTTGGTGCACCCCATTCATTAGAAAATCGTGAAGGCATCTAGGATCTCACAAATTCAAAGATAAGCATCAAGACAAAACAGTGTTGCATCGGCACAGACAAAAATATTTTTCAGCAGTACAGGGATGCTGAGTCAAAAGGTGTCAGTGCAATGGTCTGATCATTTACAAGTCGTTATGACAATAGGATGAATTATTGATGTAACCTCCAGCGCAGTCTGGAGTTCAGAAACAATCCATCAGATAGACAAGGAGTGACTTGCGATGATCAGATTTTGGTTTAGCTATTTTAGTGCTTGGAGAGAGAATGTTTTGGCTTCAGTCCACCATCCTATCCTCCTTTCGTGGAGTTGTAAAGTCATGTTACGCTTCTGTCTTGACACTGTATCATGGGGGTGGTTTATTGCTTGTTTCAGAAGCTTTGGGGAAAGAGAGGAAAGTGATTCTGTATATCCCAGATGTTTTAGGAGACATGATTAAAGAAGCCCATTACCTTGATCCACCACATTCATGATTCTCACTCCCTTCCACCTGCTCTCCTTGCCTTACCCCTGCTTGTCTTTATAGTTTTACTCCGTGCTAAGATGGCTTGTGACATTCTAGCTTGGGGCGTAAACAGTGGAAGATGGGATTTGAAAAATATACATGAATAAAAGGTCAAAACTCTCCCAGGAAAGAATAAAGTTCTTGGTTGTTTTTTTTTATATTATTTGTTTTTTGTTTTTTTCCTAAATGCATAGTTATGAAAAGCAAATTAACTTTTGGATTTTTGAGGGATTCACTGTGACAATGGTCCAGCTTAAAAATAAACTGCTACTCCAAGCAGAGTGTGCAGAGATGCTCAGGTTTATGCTGTTGGCCCTGAGGATCACCAAGTGTGTAGTCCTAGCTTTAAAAAGTCATGCTAATATTGTTTATCCCCAGCAGCCCGGAAGGGCAGAAGGCACAGGCCTTCTCCCTGCATATGGGAGTTGTGGGGCTAATTTTTTTTTAGTTCAGCTGGAAAACAATGACTTCATTAAGCTATTGCTCTCTTTGATCTGACCTGCTGTCAGATTGGAATTTTTCTTTGGCGATGTTACAATGGAAGAAAGAAAGACAAAACAGAAAAACTATAAATTACAAAGTTTTCACAGTAACAACTGTGAAAAGTAAAATTTGTGGAAAAGGAGAAACACTCTTTATCATATCTGACTTAGTCAAGGAACCGTGTGTTATTGACAGAGGCATGGTTCTCTTTCCCCCACATGACCTGGAGGAAATAAAATTCCTGCTTCATTTGCAAAGGAGAACACTTTCTTAGGTTTTTTTAAACTTTATATAATGATTTCGAAAATTTTATTTCATTTTGGAGACTTGCCTTTTCAGAGGATTATGGTGAGAATGTGACCCTGAAAGAAGTTCAGGGAAGTGGACAGTTCGCAATTAATATAGTGGGCATGATTAGTTAATGACTAGTAACACTATTTAGGTGTGATAAATGGATACATTATGGTATGAAAGAACAGCGAGTAGTATCTGTTTTCTGACAAGTGAAGTAGAGTAGCATTAAGAAAAAGCAAAGGCAGAAGTGGATGTGTGAAGCCTTAAGATTAAATTGCCTGTAAGTTTTCTTGCAGTAGCCAAGACACTTACTTTTACACAGACAAATGCCATTTGTTTCACTTCTGTGTGTAAAAACAGTGCTGCCACATCTTTGGTTTGATGCAGACAAAAAAGTCATTAACTATCAGCAGATGTGACTTCACATATGATTCCCGGAGCTCTGCTGAGTCTCAAGGTGAATCACTAAGCTAATCGCTAACTAATCACTAATATTTTGAAAGGCTAGACCTGCCTGGCATGGAGGTTTCATGCTGGTAATTTGACTGCATAGACAAACATTAGAATGAAACAATGAGTCAGACTTGATCATAGGATAATTCAGGTCGGAAAGGACCTCAGGAGGTCTGTAGTCAAGCCTCCTGCACAGAGCAGGGTCTGGGCCTCTCTGGGCAACCTGCTCCACTTGATTGTTGTCATGGAGAAGAAAGTTCCTCCATGTGTCTCTATCTGCACCTCTCTTGTTTTAACTTGTCTTCCATTTCTCTTCCTCCTGCCATGTACCACTGTCAAGAGTCTGGCTTCTCCCTGACAGCCTCATCATAGGCACATGGGGCTGCTTTGGGTCCTTTCTCCAGGCTGGACAAGCCCAGCTCCCTCAGCCTCTACTCACAGAGCAAGTGCTCCTAGTCTTGACTGTCTTGATGGCTCTCCTGAACTCAGCCCAGTTATTAGTGTCTTGCTTGTGCCGGTGGGGGCTGCAGTATTCTGGATGTGTTCTAATGAGTGCTAAGTAGAGAGGGATAATTACTTCCCCTGGCCATGCTCCCATTAATGCAGCCCAGGATGCTGCTGGCCTTCCTTGCTGCCAGGGCACATGGCTGGCTCATATTCAGCTTATGTCTACCAGGACCCGCAGGGCCCTCTCAGCAGAGCTGCTCCCCAGAGTCAGTCCCAGGCATGTATTACTTCAAGGGTTTAGTCCTTCCCAAGCGCAGATTTTGTCCTTGTTGAAATTCATAAGGTTCCTAATTTCGCTCTTAATGTTTGAAATAGTTTGGGGTTTGTTTTTTTTTTTTTCTTCATTTAGATGGGTCAAATCCTGCTCTGAATGAAATCACTGAACTAAGTAAACCATCTGTGTAGCTACAGTTTTCCCCAGAAAGTATGCAAGTGATAGATTTAATCCTTTAGTATCTTTAACACGGATTTAGACAAGAGCACCTAGTAGACAGATATTCCTACCCTTTCTCAGCCATGGAGAATCATGCTTTAATCACCTGCCATTAAAGGAAGACAAACAGCTGCGTTTGCCTCCATTGGGTTACATGCATTATGCATTTTTCACAGCATATTGTAAGTTCTCATTTCAGCTAAAGCTACTTAGGTTTTGCTCACTGGGCAGTGAAGGGCTGATGGACTAACTCCACCTCTTTATCTCCTCTGTGGTCAACCCACACTCTGAAGAAGAATAAGACCTAGAAGGTGCACAGCTTAAACCACAGAGGAAATATTTCTACTTTACTGAGTGTTATTTCTTCTCAGTGAAGAACATGATAGATTCAGACCCAAGGGATTCTGTGTAGATCACATATTCAGACTAAGTATCATCAGTGACAGATGCATAGGGAGAATATGGGAAGCTCTCCTCGTTAATTTTGTTACCTTGACATCTGGCATTTGATATTCTGACAGCTTATATTTCGAAATACCCTTCAGTCCTATTAGTTCCTGGGAGCAGAAATACAGAATAGGAATATTTAGAAGCCATGTTACTCTGTCCTTGTGGTTTGTGCAGGTCCGGAGTAAGTGTTCACTGACTGCAGCGAGGAAGAGCTGGCAGGTCTCACTTGGTGCATCAGTGCAGATGACGACAGAGTGAACTGCTAGAGCTATGATTTCCTGCATTCTGCTTCCTCAGTCCTTGTAGAAGGAGGTAGTTTAAACAGAATAATTTTTCCTCTCTAAGTTTCCATGAGCACTTACTCATCAGGCTATAATAACAATTGCAACTCATCACAACTGACTTCATTACTGTTAAAAATAATGGTTATATTTATGGCCCTTGTAGGGCTTCGCCTACTCTTTATGCAGAGGAAGGTCATTACACTGCACTCAGTGGGGGCATTCAGTGTGCCCATTCAAACAGGCAATGTCCTGTGAGATCCTGTGAAAGTCGTGGGCTACTTCATAGGTTTTGAGAGAAAATTATTAGCTACTGCTTATGGGCCTCACTGTGTACAAAGCACATAAAATAACAGTATTTTCCACTCTTTCAAAGCCTTCGCACTTTACAAACCCTTAATAGATTACGTCTTGTTATTGGATGAAGGAAAAAGGACCTGGCAGGAAATCATCTGGATTCTCTTCTCACCTTACTAATATGACCACCACAAAATCTGTTTATCTTACTCTAAATCTTCCTGTTGCTTAGTCCCTATTTTCTTCTTGGATTTTTATCACCTCAAACCACCAAGTTTCAATACTTTCAATTGAGATTTTCTGGTCTCGCATCTCTACGTGCTGCTGCTATAAAAACAAAAATCTTTTACATCATATATGCCAAAAGTAAGGGACAGAGAAGTTATGTACCCTGGCTGAGACCTAAGAGAAAAGTTTACATTTCTTGATTCCCAATGTTGTATTTTTTTTCCCCAAATTCTTTTCCAAGGCATGCCATAACAGTGTACCTTCCACAAGTATAACTCAGGCTGTATGTGATTAATAATTCACATTTTGTGCTAAAAGTAAATCAGAATTAATTTTGTATATTTTCCTTCCACCATTTAATACATTAGTTTCCCCGTAAAGGAGACTCTATATTGCCTAGCATGCAGTGACTCATGCGTTACATAAGTAACTAAAACATTTTATAGTTTATGGAGAAGAATGTTCTTGCTCATTATGTGGATGAAAGGAGATTGCTGCATTTCAAATGACATGTATTATTTAGACATGTATTTCTAGGACTGTTTGGAACAGGGAATGAAGAGAAACTGAAATGTTTGAAGTGACTTGAGTGCTTCATAGTTTTTAATGTGACTAGCAAAATACACAGAGCAGTAACTTTTAAGGCCGTGCTAATGGAAGAATGGCTCTGAATCTCTTAACAGTTTGCTTTTTTTTTCTCCTAATAGAATTATTTATTTTAAGACATAAGTAGAAACTAGTATTTGTCAGTCTGTAAAAATCTGCAAAGATCTTGTCTTTTTTCTGCCAGTAGTTACCTGCTGTGCCACCAAAATGGAAAGAGGAATGTGAAATAGTATTTCAGAAAGATTAGCCAGCTGGTAAGGAAAATGGCATGCCTGCTGCTCTTGACTGTTGTTGGGAGATTTTTTTTTTTCCTCAGCCTTCAAAATGTTAGATTGTAACTACAAAATAAGAGCATGGAATATTCTATATTTTAACAGTGCAGAGTTTATTCAAGTGAGAATTCAGTAACATTATTGTGGCTGTCTTTTGGGAAATATTTATTTAATTGTGTTCTTTTTAGAATATTATGGTAAGCTAAATGAAACACAATTTCTGGACTTTGGAACCTGAACAACACCCAAATGCTACCATATTCTGCAAATTATCTTCACAGACTTACGTACTTAAATGCTTTGATAAACATGGGTCTTATTTAGAATGCAGAATTCTGATTCCATCTTCTCTCTCAGTCCCAGTTATTTATTTATTTATTTAAAATTTAACAAGAGAGCAGTCTCTGTATTTCAGGGGCTGTTTTTGGCAGCAGGTAGATCTGTGTATTTCTCTAGCAAATTGGGCCAGCATTTTCTAAGATCTGTGAATTTTTTAAGCAAATGTAGTTGCTAGATACCCCTGAGCAATGACAGTGTGGCAGGCTGATGTCCTAAGTTTTGAAGCCACTGTAGAAATGAGTATGAGATCTTTACCTTATAAAAATCTCTCAAAACTGTTGCATTATTTATTTATATTCTGCTTCAAGGACAACACTTTTCAAGCCAAGAGATGACACAAAGGAGCCCTGGGCTGTATAAATATAGAATCTTTTTATTTTTTATTTTTTTTGGTTAATAGATACAGTACAATTTTTGACTACATAAGAAAGCGTTGTTTTCAGTGCATACATTCTTCAGACAAACAGGAACATGGCAGACAAACATTCCTTAGTGTTTTCAGTATTACATGGCACTTAGTTTATTTTCTATAAGTCCCAAGTTACTAGGTTTTCCCAGTTTTCATTAGCTGCTTTGACCACTCAAGGTCTAAGGAAAAATGGTTTGAGTAATAAGGATGTGCTGGTGCTTGCGGCACAGGATGGTTGGGCAGGACAGTGGGATGCTGCTTAAGTGCACCACACTCGGCTTCCTGTAACCACAGCCCTTGTGGCATCTTATTTGCTTAGGGTCTCAAATGCCCCAATCCAGCAAGTTTGGTTTTCTGTGTTAACACAAAATGAAAATGACATGTGTCAAACAAGCCAGTGCTTGGGCTCAACACTTACATAGTCACCTATACAGTGACTGACCCTGGATAGGGTCAAATCCAGAAGCCCTCCCTGGATTTTATTTGTGTAAGGTGGTGCTGGTGTCATTACTTTGGCAAAATTATTTTTGCTTTTTGTGACCTAGTATAAAAACATGAAAATGGATCCCAGGGTTTGGCCATTACTATTTGCAGGGAGGGACAGAAGAATTATTGCTACCTTCTGTATTTTCCATTCACTTTATGACAAGAAAAAAACCCTATAGGCTGATCACTGAGTATGATACTGATCCTGGGTAACTCCTGTGTTCAGGAAAACCTGATAATGCTTGATCTTGTTATGTAGCTATTAACTTGTGATGTCTCCCTGCAAACATTTCCTGGTGTTTTCTAGTTGGTGCTGGGGGAGCTAGAGACCACTGACCCAACACCACACCCTTCCAGCTGGAATAGGGCCAGATCAAACTTATAAAGCAAGATGGGACATGACAAGGCAGCGCCAATGCTCAACGTGAAGGGTCATTGAGAATATAAGTCATCAACTGTTGACTGGCCAGTTGCAGGCTTACATGCTGAGTAACATTCCCACAGTACTCAAGAGTGTAAATAAAAGAGAGAAGTGCCTGGACACTTGGTTATCCTCAGCGTTGGCCCAGCAAGCTAACTGAAGAGTAGTATTTGTAGTTGTGGGATGGCTTAAGCAGAACAGTGTATACCTCAGGCAGCCCTATACATCTTCAGCATTCAGTGGGTTTGTTTGAGACTGTTACTCAGGCTTTAGGTTTTTATCTGACCTTCCTTGATATCCTGAGTAGATGGTGTGGACCCAGCCATCCTGGTTAGGACCCCCTTCTTGAGAGGATAACTTGGAAGAACCTAAGAGAAACCTCATTGTTTGAGAATGGGCTAGGAGAAAGATGAGATTCATGTTAGTAGTCACCAACCTTGTTTTGCTCCAAATACCAATATTGAAAAATCAGTAGATTAAAAACCTTCTCTCATTCAGGGAAGGATACAGAGAGGCTTCCAGACAAACCAATATAAACTAGTTTTCCTTGCCTACCTTGGAAAAAAAAAATAATGTGAAAAAAGCTTGCTTTAGATTATCTAGTTCAGCCTCTGCAAGCACAGAATATACAGGAAATAGCAGAGTGGAAGGAGTGGAACCTGATCTTATTCAAAAGGCAGAAAAAAGCAATCCAGAGGGACTGTGAAGAACAAATATCAAGTAATAGAAGAAAAGTGGAGAAAAGGTGATAGGAAACCAGACTAATAAAAACACCAGCCTGAACAATAACATGCAGGTGAAGGCACTTATCCTTGGACACCCATGTGGCAGGTGATTGTAGGAGAGAAGACAGCACACTTCTGTGGTGAGCTCTGAGTTCCTTTGCCATCATTCTCGGGGGTAACCAGAGGACAAGAACAGTAGGAGTAAGCACCATTAAAGACAAGAAAGGTACGTGTTAATAGCAGATACCACTGAGCTCAGTCAGGTTAGATAAAGCAGGTGGCTGACAGGAGTCGAATAACAATCCCTGAGAAGTCTGAAAAAAATAATAAACATCACATCATTTAAATAATGTGCCCTCATCTGATCCTCTAGCCAAATCACCAGCCTTCAGTGAAAACAGAGGCAGTGGAATTTCCTAGCTTTACCATGAGCTGCCTGGTGACCCTTCCAGGAATGAGATAAACCTGCCAGATTCCTCCAGATCCCTGTTTCCTAACTGAAACTAAATAACGCGGAGAAGAAGTGAGAGCCAGGGATACTCGCAGCAGCCAAGAGGAGAACTGCTATGAAATGGCACTAGTAGGGTACTGTAAACTGGAGCCTGGCCTGCAAGCATTAGTGAAATGTTTAGTAACAATATTATCTCTGTTATGTCTGGGTATCTCTTTCTCTTTTGACTAAAATGTTACAAATTTTACCATATAAATGATCGCTATATTTGTTTCTACTGGGTAAACTATATACATCATTGTAAGAAAAGAACAATAATTAAATTAAGGGAGGAGAGAAAAGGACAAACAAAATATTAGTAAATAAAATAAAAGACATATGTTCAATAATACTTTTCAGGCAATACTTATGCTTGTTACATTTACTATAAGGAGGAAAAAAAATCTTCCACTCAGTATAGCCATTGGAAACACAGCTGCCCAAACATCAGTCACTTGCTGTTTCCAGAACACTCGAGGCCATTGCTGCGGGTTCGGAGGGGATCTTTGCTCTCGGAAGAAATGGCCCTCGATACCGCTCAAGACAGCTGTTGATTTTGCCACTGCAGAGATGCTCCCAGCATTCAGGGAGCTGTTCATGCAACCAGTGTTTTAAAATGTGTCTTGAGCCTACATTCTGTTTTCATGCCATCTCACGCGATGCAGACAGATGTTACTGAGAGTCAGAAAGGGACCTGGCTGCCAGCGCTCTGTCAGTGTCCGCTCGGGTCCCACTCAGGAAACGTGATTTCTCTTCCTCATGTCTCAGAGAAATCTCTACAGTTCATCCTTGATAAAGTGGAAAGATGATACACTCAGCTCTCATAGAAGCAGACAGTTCATACAGCAGTGTTTCCCATTCTTTTTCAAAATAGAGAGCATACCTGCAGGTTTTTTTCCCTATATGTACTTATTTTAAAGTTTATAAGCAAAGGTTTTTAAACACTGTCATTGCCTACCCAAAGGAACAAGGTACAATAACAAACCATCTCGCACTGATGCCATTAACAGTGGAGCCAGACAAACTGTGCACCTTTTCTCTTCTTGTCATGTGAATAAATTATTTCCAAAAGAAGTGATTGATTATTTGATCAGAGCTATAGATAGTTAATGTACTGTTTCATAAAAAACTGATCCAATGAGCTTTCTGGGGCTCATCAGATTATTTTTTTCCCAGTAGTTTCTTTTGTTATGTGACCAGCTCTACTTAACACATAGGTACTAAAATACAAAGAAGTGCAAAAATTACCATAAAGCAACTACAGACCACCGCTGTCTAGCAGGTCCACTACGAACAAGGGTCTCGTGAGTTACTGCAGGTGATTTCCTTAATACATCAAATCTGAAGTCAGGGAGAGCGAGAAGTGCAGTTCTCAAGAGCCCATACTTCAGATGCTTTAGCATTCACAGTTAACATGGGATGGGGTTTGCAGATTTGTTTCCCCTTTGATAATACCTGAGGCTTGTTTGTGTTTACTTCAATGTAACCAGCTGGAACCGATCATCCAGAGATGTTTTCTTCACTGCTTTGAGGGTGTTTAGGCTGTCTAAGCCAAGGTAATATAATTGTTTTGCAAGTGTAGGATTTTTTTTCCCCCCTTTAGTTTGTAATCATGAAGAAAAATTCTTTTTCTCTGAAGAAGTCAATTCAGTGTCAAGTCTAAGAAAAGGAAAGGGTTGTGCACAGACTGCACAGAAAGTCATTTACAGATCTAGGCTTGTAACTTAGGAGGTTATAGCCTTGACTGTCAATGAACATCTTCCTCATCCTTGCTTTTTCTACTTGCAACCTAGATACTTTTTTCCCTTCCTAGATTTCTAAAGTCAGCTCTAATTATGTGTGTTACATAGCACATTAAATGACAAGGATTATTTGCTTATTTTTGGAGTTGTTAGTATGCATGGGATATGCATGGAAACTGGGTGTACGTACTGGCAGACCAACAGTCCCTGCCCACACACAGCTTTTAGGGGCAACATATTTTGAATTTCTCTAATGTGACAATTTGTGATCCATTCAGTCAGTCCTGCATGATTTGGCTGCAAAAAAAGCTTTGAATTACCATGAACCCATGAAGGGTTTAGATGCAGAGGGCATTGCATATCATACCAGTATTTACCTTGGCAAGACAGTCAGAGACAAATATGTGTCACATATGCTTACTGTTTAACATGGGCTAGTATTCCCAGGATCAAACTGTTGGGCATCTGCCACAGAATCCAGAGGAATTGCTTCCCCCCCCTTTTTAGTAAATAGCCTGTGTGCAGAAAGGAAACAAAAATGCTGCTACCCTGCTGGTGCCTCAAGGGTGTATGTGCATTTATGTGTAACTCTCATGTTGTTAATGAGTATTTGATGCACATTCACACAAGCATGTGCATGTGCCCTGGGAAATCCTGTCTATTTAGGTTCAAGGAGGTTTTTATTTAAGGCAGTGATTTTTGCCTTGCAATCATTACAGATGCATCTTCATCAAGGTTCCCTATTGCATGTATGCTAAATAAATTGCTGTTTGAACAAGGAGAAAACAGAGGGAAACAGATTTAATCACAGTGTATGCCCTGATGGCCCAAAAGCCCAGCCTGCCTCTGAATGCATGAGTACTATCTGCTTTCTCTGTGCCATAGCAGTTTTAGGAGTGTATCCTATAGACAGTGGAGAGTATTCAATCACAAACAGTAACCAAAATATTTTGGATTTTAAAATATTTCAGGAATATTCACAGAAGGTAAGATGCCAAGTTAAGAATGATGTTTCAGTTTTGTATTTTTCTCCTAAAGCAAACCATTAGTGTGTATGGCTGTTGTTTTCAACTGATCCCTTACAGCATCAGACTAAAAAATCCCTGCAGGATGTGTGCAGGACCAGTAGAGTGAATCTTGTTTTCACAACTAGCTTGATGTGACTCTTAATGGAGTAAAACGTGAATGAAGGAACTTGTAAATCTGCAAATGCCCATGAACAGTCCCAGCTAGGCAAGGAAGGAGTGGAAGCAGTTCTGGGTTCCAGCTCCTACTCAGGATTCTGATAGACAGATTTTTGATTTACGGCTTATGTTGCAACAGGCCTTTAAAGGTAGCAAAGAAGATGCTCTTTAAATGTTTATATTCACATCAGAGATGTGCGAAAAGAAATATATGAACCACTGTCCTGTCAGATTTCCCTTCTGGTTTCACTCAGCCTCTTCATCCCGGCATGGAGGTGTGTAAGAATCTAGCATGGTTAGGAGAGGTGCAAGATGCTCTGTCTCAGGTTGGGCTGATTACACTGGAGGGGCTGAGTAGTGAATGACGGAGTTGTAATCTGGAGGTGGGCTGTGGCATTCCAGGTTTGGATCCATAGGAAGGAGAACAGAATCTTCCAGTGTGAAGTCCATGGTGTCCTCTTCAACCTGTACTGCTGGCTGGTATTTGACAGCCTCACGCTCATGATCAGATAATATGGATTCTTTGCTCTTGCTAACAGCTCTCCGCCTGTTGAGAACAAACAGTATAATATATTGACCCTGGGCCCGTAAGGTTTTTGTCTCTATGAATAATTAATGGTAAAAATTATTAAAAAAACAAAATAAAGTATTTCAGTTTACCTTTGCAGCATCCTGTAAGACAGTGACATTTTACACATTGGATAAGGGGACTGAATTAGGTATTTCAAATAACTCAGTCTTTAAAAGTAGATTTAGGAATAAATCCAGGAGTCCTGTTGCCCTGTCCTTTTAGCTTCCCACATTTCAGTGCACTATATATATCTTATTATAAATGCGCCTGTCCCATACATACAATAATATTCTCTCTTATTCTGACACAGGTCAGTAAAAATTTGACTTTTCTGAAAGCAGAACTGAAGGCTATGACTTTTCTTTAAGTATAATAAAGGCTGAAACAATGAATAATCTATGACAGACACTAATTTAAAATTATACTGAAAGCAAGAGTGTGTTGAACACACTCTCGCAGCATAGGGCAAAATCTCTCTTCTATTCTCTGGCCCTTTCAAATTACTGAGCACTACATTAGTGAAGGGCAGTGCTTTTCAATGTTAAAACTGCTGGCCTGTAACTGATGCTATTAAAGAGAGCCAGCTTTAATCTTCTGCTGTCTTCCCTTATTACAGGTGATGAAGGTGGTGAGAGAGAAGCAACTTAGATCACATGGAGCAACCTCAATGTTAAAAGTCGAAGAGACCTGGAGAGGATTTTTATCACAAGGTGACCTTGAGGAACAGCAAGTGTTGCGGATGGAAAGAAGGTACTTTCTGTCATAGGCTGCCTTAAAAATCATGTTTTGTTAAGCCTGGTTTCTTCCATCTGAGGAATTCATTGGAAGAGGTCTGGATAATTTAGGGTTGGTTCTCAAAAGGATCTCAATGTGAGAATGGTGTTTGAACTTCTCCACTGTGTGCTTAGGGACTCTTTAACATGCAACTCTTCAGAATAAGCCTCACTCACAGACCGATTATGGCATTGCTCGTGTCTCAATTCACAATGACTTATGAATGTGCCTGGGAGATTTTAAAATCAGGCAGTCCTCAAGTACTTTGTGTGTATATTTTATAGATGTTTAAAGGAGCATACAGCTACGTTCTAATGACTCTAAACCAAATCCAAATAATCAACAGTTCATCAGATAACTGTATAATTCATTACGCTTATTTTATTTGTACTGTTGCAGTGCTTACAGTCCTCAATAGTTGATCAGGGAATCAGAGTGTGGTGCTTTAGAAAGAAAGCAAAGCCAGTTCCTGCTCCAGGAAACAAAACCATAGCTGAGAGACACATAAAGTAATTGGAGGAAGGGGAA
Source organism: Antrostomus carolinensis (assembly GCF_000700745.2). Lineage (NCBI taxonomy): Eukaryota > Metazoa > Chordata > Aves > Caprimulgiformes > Caprimulgidae > Antrostomus > Antrostomus carolinensis. Next base: position 22,089 of record NW_010305378.1, on the reverse strand, counting down.
CAGAAATCGTGGATAGGAAAAGTAGCAGATCCAAGACACCAACTGTGTGCACTGTCATGTTTTTGTCGTGGTACAGCAGAGAGAACTGCTGCAAACTTAAGAGCAGGTTGATGCTTGGCATGACAGAATTATAATATACAGTAGATCCAGCTCCTTTCAGCTATGACAGGGTAAATATGACCTGCTAGGTTACACTACTATGACTTCAGAAGTTGTGTTATCTTGCCTCTGAATCTGGAACCTGTCAAAAGCTTCAGTTTTCCCACAAGCTGCAGATATTCTCAGTCTGGCTGACAGAACTAGCGTCAGTATCCTCACTTAAAAGTTTGCTGATTCCTAGCGTGCCTGGATAACGCAGAGCATTGGCTAGAGTAGAACAGTGGTTTATGATTTGTGCACAACCGCGTTGAACAGCCTGCAGGGTCCATCTGTAAATGATACACCCTGTAGTTTTCTGCTTGGGGGAGTATATGTGGAGTAGGTGATACTCTGTATATCACAGTCTGTGAAGCCAGCTCTTCTAAGCCAGGAGCTGGTGCGTTCAGCCACATTCAGACATAACAAGCAGCTGCAACTCTAATCAGCTGCAGTGGGAGATTGGCCGAAGCGTGCTGTGGTGGCTTTCCACAGCATGTTTGCATCTCCAGCTTTGTCTCTAGGAAGTGAACCCAGGACCTCTGAGTTGCAGAGCCAGCCCACCATGTCTTGCACATCTAGAATAAACCTGGGTTCTGTAACTTCTAAAATGCAGAGATTATAGCTTAAAGCTAATGTTACTGTGCTTTCAGAACTGCACAAGGCATTGAAACCAAACTTGTCGAGTGACAAAGGAGAAATTCTAAAATAAATAATAACCTATAGAACTTCAACAAAAATGTAGCACACTGCTTTCTCAATCTAAGTTTTTCCCTCTTTGTCCAGAGAAAAACCTGAGTGGAAACTTCTTCTGTATACTATACATTTGGCAGCTGTCCTTTTCTGTACATATACACTTTCTCTGTACATAAATTCTTCCCTGGTATGAGCAATGGAACCACAACTTTGCTTCACTGTTTATTTTTGTATTTTTCTTTTTGTTGCTTGGTTTTATTGACTCATGTCAGACAATTCCATGGATGCTCTGGCTTCTAATTTGACAGGTATTAAAGTTGTCAGTGGAGACAGAGAGAAGCTTGAAAGTATCTGTTTAACTTGGCCCCCAGCCTGCATATCTCAGAGTGCAGGAGAAAAAGAAATGTTATTAGGGTTTAGTTTGGCCACACAATGAGAAATTTTCAGACCCACGTAGACTCCCAGCAAGTGTTCTTGTTAGGTTTCTGCCCCTGTAGGTCCAGAGACTGGATATCTGGGAATGACTCTGCCTATTGCTGAGATCATGCTGGTGTTTGAAGAAGGACTCTTAAATGCTGGCATCTAATATTTGCTTCAAAGGCAGAAAGTTGATGAGTTAGGTCAGAAGCAAGTTTTGTCATTAGCTGTCTTATGGCAGACCAAAATGCAATTAACTTTCAAAACCAGACCTTTCATCTAGATGTATTTCCTAAATGAAAGCTATCCAAGGGTCTTTCCCTGTAATGCTCTGTATTACTGACCCTTCAATCTCCTCTGTTCATGTCAGCAACAGAGAAATGCACATATGCCTGGACTGTATGTTGGAAAATGAGACTGCAGCATCCCTTTTCTGTCTGTCCTTGAAATCTCATTTGCTGCATAGAAACTGCCACACTGAATCAGACATTCGGTCCATCTGTATCCTGCCCCTGGCAGTGGTCAGTACTTGATGCTTCAGAGGAAAGCAAAACCCCTTTATGGTCTGAGCCAATCGTGCTGTCCTGTATAAAACAGAAAAATTCTCCCTGAGCCCCACTGATAAACATCTTCTGACTGAAGGCATTAGATTTGATTAACAGTTATGCAGCTACAGAAGTTAATAATGGTTATGTCATTAAGAAATTTCATTAAAAGCTAACTGTTACTTGGTTTAGTGCTTCTGCTGGGTTGGCATTACACTGCCCCAGAAGGTGTTTCCTTACTGATTTTGCTTCTGCCTGACTTCTGGGAGCTGCAGCTGTGGGAGGCGATAAAAGAGATGTTCAGTTTTGATAAATGTGCTCATAACTGTGAATGTCTCAGCCCAGTCCCACTGGACTGTCAGTATTCTCACCATGGCATGATACTGAAGATTAGGCACGTGAACACTGTGACATTCAAATAAAACACATTTGCTCAATGACCCAAGCTGGTCACATTTTGCACAACGACCGACCTGAAAACTCATTTGTCCTTGCAAGAATGTGTACTGTTTGGGGCAGGATAAGGGGAAAGAAGAGAATCTGAACACTGCCATTCATGACCTCACATGGATTTTGTAACCTAAAGGATCCTCTTTCACAATGTGCGCGTTTCTGTGGAGTGCTGGTTCAGGAAACATGTTTCGCAGAAGGTGGTGAGCTGGCTTCAGCCTTGTTTCATAGGCTGAGACTAAAGTTAGCCAAGGCACAGCACTTGACTCCCCTCTTTCAGAAAGGTACCTACAAGCTAGGGAGGTTTATGGGGGGAAGTACAAAAGTTGTGAAAGCACTGGAGGAACCACTACTAGAAGATTAGAAGAATGCAAATTGGTAGCAGCAAATCAGTTAAGGGTGGTATTCATAATTACCAGCAAATCCTGCTACACTTCAGGCTGTATTTCTATAGTGTCCCTGATCCTGGTGCCAATGTTGAGTCTGTCAGGTGTAAAACCAAGTGAGGTGGAGGAACCTAGTGGTGTGGGCCCAGTGTTGATAACTGAAAACGTGCCAGATCTGTAAATAGGATGGCATCAAGCAGCCTGATCATCCCAGAGCTCAGGCTCTATGCTCTTGCATGCATTTTACTGTGCTATGTCAGATTTCCTGGTACAGGTGAAGCTGAAAGTCTAGGACTTAAACTAGATGAAGGAAAAGTTAGTCTGAATATTAAGTAATATTTCACAATCTTTTTTAAAGTTTTCTGGAGAGGTGTCAAAGTTGTTTAGAAGATACCACAGAGGATAATCCTGTAATAGCTAAAAGGCCTAAATGACCTAATGAGACTTTTTCATCCTACTGTATGAACCAGAGATTTTGGTTAGAGGTAGAAAAATACTGAAATCATCAAAGAGCTGGGCAATCATTACTGAAGCTTTTTATTTTATGTGAGAGGGAGCCAGTTTCTATTAGCCTAAATCTCAGGGTCAATGACTTGAAGAGGAGCATGGAAAAAGAGAGATGACTGTAAGAAAATCACTGTATCCAGTGAGGGACGATAGCACCAAGTGTAGCACTTATTCCCAGGGCTGTGGAGCAGCTCTTAGTGCTTTTCAGTAAGATGCCCAAGTATCTTGCACTCAATAGGAAAAACTAATAGACTGTTGTGTCCATGTAGAAATCCTGGCCTTGTTCAGAAGCTGTGATGAGGGAAAGAAGAGAAATTGGGCTGAGTGTTGCCAAGCAGAGCAGTTTGTCGCACAACCACATCTCATCATAACACGTAGGAGCTTCAGGCATTTATAACTTTATAGCTTTCATAGGTGTTTAATGAGGCACTGAGTAAGAGTGATTATGTTTTAAAATTTTTTTTCTGCAGTGAAATAAATAAAAGGGTTATTCTTTCTTCTGATAGTTATGACTGATTCACAGTTTGCTTTAATACACTTAGGATGGGGTGCTGTACAGTAAGAATATAATCCTGGCTTCCCCTCTGGCAGTATCAGTAGTCTACTGGCACGAAGAACTCGGAGATCAAGAATTCATTGTTTTGAAACACTTTTAAATACAAAGTTCAGCTAGAATAAAGTTTTAACAGGGCAAAGTCACCCACCCATTAAGTATTCATCCCCTTACATGTGTGGCAAAGTTGGTCAGCTGTTCCTGACACTAGCTCCAGCACTCAAAATGCAGTGAGATGAAAAGCACTGCAGTCAAAACCAAGCTGGGGACCACAGCCTTCCACAAGTCTCCTTTCAGTCCTCGCCACTATAAGCATGTAGTGTAATCCTAGAAAAAACTGGCTTACGTAACTCCCGAGTAGCTACTCATTCAAAGTTACTTATATTTTGGAGAGCTCAAGTCTGGTCATAGTACAAGGTGTTGCATAACACAACAATAAGTACATCTGCTATCTCAGCATGCTCATCAAAGAAGAAAAATCTTCTGAAACCAAGTTCTGTTATGGAGCAAAGATGTTTCTATGCCTCATTTTCCTGCGATGTTGCAAAAGGATTCTAGCCAAATCAGCTGGGTTGCATTTTTGTTGGGCACCTTGCATTTGGACATGAATGCCTGATGCCCCTGAGCAAAACCAGATTGTTTCAGTATTATTGACTCACCTGAGGCCCAGTTTGGCTTTGGCAGAGGCAGAGCCCTCAGTGATGTGATCTGGATGCAGCGTCCAGAGCCCATTACCTGAGCCTCCATCAGCTGGTGTCATGGGACTTGACCAGAACCAGCTAATTAATTTCAGAGCTATGGAGGATAATTGGGTTGGTGTCAGGGGGAGAAGGGAAAGGGATGAAGGGAGGACAACTGAGCAGATATCAAACCTGTTATAATTTTAAACAATAACTTGATTATAGAGTCTCTGGGAGAATGGTAAAGCAGCCCTTGACAGTAGCCTGTTAATATTATGAGAGGAAACCTGCCATCAGAGTCATGCCACCATTAAATCCCCTCTCTGCTGAACGTGCTTCCTTGAATGACAACTCCAGCGTCATTATCCCAGTCAATCTTCCTGTCCCTTGCTACAGCTACTGTTGTGGCTTTATACTTTAGCAGCATAAAATGCTTAGAGCTCAGAAACGGTTAGTCCTGTCTAACAGTCATCCCAGGCCCAGAGTACCAGATTCATCGTCAGTAAACTCTTGACACTGACACTTCATGGTGTGTAGTGTTGCCAAATTTTAAACTTGACAGAGAAATGAATGCAAGACAAATAAACAGCGAGGTTTTGGCAAAAATAATAAGTGCAGCCACCCTGGTTTAGAAAACATGCTAAGCCTTTGAACAGTTTTGTTTTAGAAAAGAAAGACTGTTTGAAAAGGATCCAGGGTAAATGTTTTTGATCGAGAGAGACACACAATTACAAGGGTGACTTTATCTCCCTTATTAAACCAGCACTCTCCTCTGACCTCTCTTAGACTATTCTATATGCTTTTGAGGCTTGTTTTTTAAGTTAGCAGTGCAGGAACACCAAGGGGTGTCATGTCCTCAAATGAGAGGGCATCAGGATGCTCTGCAACTCTGTAAAAAATGGTATTTGTGCCAACGATAGTCTGCAAGATTAACAAAAAAAGAAGCTGACAAAATAGCTTTCTCAGCTGGACCTCAAACACTCAATGAAGGATGTGGCCAAGAAAAAACACACCTCTGCGCCTTCAGTGGTAGCTGGGGTCCTGGGAATAAGCAGACAACCAACAGAGCTTGCTGCAGGGTTTGCTTTTATAGCAAAAATGGTCTTTCGTGGTCTGGCTGGCACAGAAAGTATCAGGTATCTGACGATTAATGGAATCCCTGTGGAAGTGCTGACTGTAAATGGGAAGAGCCCCAGATGGTGTGGGTCAGGCTGAACCCAGCAGAGCTGTGTTACTTCACATTCACTCCCAGTGGGCCTGATAGCAGTTCAGAAGGTTTTCCTGGAAATCTCAAAAGAATAGGCTGGTTATGGAATTTTTGTGTTTCTACATCTGTCTGGCTGTTGATTTTTCTGATTTTCAGAAGAAAGCCTGGAAGGGGGAGAGGGAGAGAACCTTCCTCTGCCAAGCATTTATCCAAATGAGAGAAATGCAGTAGGGAAACAGCAGTCAGAAGTGATTGACAGAAATCTCTAGAAGGATGAATCCAATCAGGGAGGCTGTTGGTGTGTGTATGTGTGTTGGATTTGTGTCAACGTGACATCATGCAGAAAAGAGAGGTAAATCAGTCCGGGTAAACCATCTTAGTCATGTAGTTATTTTAGAGCTGGTGCCATTTGGTCTCCATAGCAATGCACTGTGCTGTGCAGAAATCCTCTCAGCATGTGCATAGGATAAAAACATGGAACCGTATCTACATCTCTGCTAATCCCCCAACAAGCACAACACTGGGACACTACTACAGGGGAAATACTGCTGAACGACGACGTTCCTGAAGTCACACTCCTATCCAGCAGAATGGGGACTACCTGAATACTCCCTGTTAGTGTTGCAAGGCTCTCTAGCCTTCCTTGTGGAACTTTTTCCCTTTTCCTCTTTCTCCTTCTCTCCTGCCTTCAAACATCTAGGGATTTATGGTTTTAAGGCCTGAAAAGACAAGGCAAGCTCCTTCCATCTTGCTTTTCTCTCTGAGTGAGGGAGTTAGCCCCTCTGCAGTACCGTTAGATTCTGACTGTGCGCTCTCATGTGACCTCTCCCATACTACGCAGAAATTGCTCCAGTTTTTTCTCATCTATCATTTCTCTTTAATGTAGAAAAATGGTGACGATGTCAAACAAGCACAATTGCTCTAGTGGGAAGGATCATGGAATACAGAGGAAACTAATAGAAATCTCATCAATAGATTTCAGAGAAAACTCTAGACAATTCAGTGAAAGTCCAATTAGCTTAATTAACTGAATAGCTGTGGAGTTCCTTGCTACGGGATTGTTTCTTTTTTAATATTTTGATTAGCTATTTGAAATTCTGCAGTAAAATGGGTTACTATTGTTATTATACTTTTCTAGGAAGGTGCAGAAGACCTATTTCACTACTAAATATGAACAATATAATTCATAGGGTCATGAAGGTGGTGGGATTAAGGGACTCCTCTGTAGGACTGTCCTCATAACCATGACAAAGCAAATGTAGAAATCATGGTTCAGGTACATGTACTTGCTTTGCAGTGCTTATACTGTTGCACAGCTACTATACATGCCACCTTCTTCACTTTTCTCACATCCTGTCAATTCCAAAGGTGCTAGTCCTTTTGCATGTCTAAAGTTAAACATAGCTTTGTTAGACACTGTATAATTCTAAATGTTATTTTCTGGATTAATAAATCAAGTTCTTCAAGCTGTGTTCCATCAGTAAAGGAGAACACTGGAGAGGCAGTCAAGAAACAGCTAAAATAGATAGGCATGTTCTCAGCTCTTTTGCTTCTGTCACTTGCCACGTGCAGAATCTTCTGCCCCAGGAGATCAGATCATGAACAGGAAACACCAGCTTCACTGCAGAGCACTCTCTGGCTTTTTTGAAAGTGATTCAGAGTCACAAGGCAACTTGGCATTTTGGAAGAAGGGTTAAATGGATTGACAAGACATGATGTGCTCAAGGCTGATGAAATAAGTTTTCATTTTTATTGCGTGAATCAAGGTTTTTTGTGTTAATTAACCTTCCTGTAACTTAAGTGCAACAGTGCAGCATTCCTTTCAGAGACCTGCAACTCTGTTTTATATTCAACTTCTTTCTGGAAGCAAAGTTTACATTATAATTTTCTTGATCTTAAAATACATTAACATAATTTCAGTTATAGGACTGAAACCCAAAGTTGCTTCTCCTTCTAGCTTGTTTAGATAGTCTAACAGTTTTCCTTTTGGAATCAGAAACAAAATTGCAAATCCTGGAAGCATTTGTCTGATGGGACACTGTTTTCAAAAGAAGTACTCACGCTAGAGCCATGATCCCATAAGGCCAAGAACGGATTTCGAGCCTCTTCGGGCTTTTTATCTCATCTGATGTCAACACCATCCCGCTGTCCGACTCCTGAGTAGCAAAAGGAAGAGAACATCAGCAGAGTGCCAAACGATCACGACAGCATGGAGTACTTTTAATTTAAAAGTAGCTTGCTGTGGGGAGAGTGTGGAGAAAAGTCAGATGAAGCCACTGTTAAAGTCAGTAGAGAAGGAAAGCCAAGGAACTAGTTAGAATACCAAATTCCAGCTCTCTTATTTTGTGATGGTATCGTTTTTAGGCAAGTTGATAGAACCTCACCTTATAAAACTGTCTCCAGCTGCCGAGCAGACAAAGCAGGGGCAGGAGAACGCAACTTCTCCTTCACTGTGGCCCTGTAGAGGCTGGGGCTCTCTGGGCAGATAGCAGGGAGAGACTGCCAACAAGGTGGCATCTGTAGATGTTATACTGTAGTGTTGTACACTGATACTTGTGTACTGGAACATTCGTAAGAGCTACCAGCTATTCTAGGTAATCACAAGATTCCAGCTGACAACCTGGAGGGCAAATGTTTGCATCGAAACTCTAAAATTCAGTGAAGTGCTTAACACATAGATATGACTAGTTAGTGTGTGAAATTAACCCTGTTCTTCAGAATATTCTCTTATCAGGGCCTATAGTATCAGTTTTTATCCAATTGTTCTTGATAATGCTGCTATTTAGCCTGAGAACACTTGCCTTGTTTTTGTGATGATAACATTTTTGACCTGTATTTTGAAAGCGCACCCTTAAAATGAACATATCAAAAAACAATTTGACATTTTCAAACTTGAAATTGATATTAAGCATGACATATGGATACTGTCTAGGTAGGCTAGCTGAGATATGAATGGACAGAAATTCATAAGGAATATATCCAGTAATAATGGCTAGGCTCCTCAGAGAAAAAAGTACCCTCAATACCTACTTGAAACATCAAAATTTTAAGGATGTGGAAGTTCAGTATCATTTTGTCAAATCCAAGTGCTTTGCAAAGGTACATAGCCTAAAAGGTTCATTGTACTTTGGTTATGGATTTTTATGAGCTGCCCAACAAAAATGTTGAAGCTGAAGTTGTGATTCCGCTGCACTTAAAAGTTGAGTCTTGAGGTTGCAATTAAGATGAAGCTGTTATTGTGCTAAGTGCTACACAAGCTCACAGACATACACAGTCCTTGTTTTAAGTAATTTAAAAAATATTAAATGTCCTGAGGGAGTTCTTTTGCATTTTAAATATTTTGTGATGCTGGAAAGTTACGTGCCAGTCTGTTAAAGCCAAGAAAGCAAAAGGCTTCAACATGGGAAGTGAAACTCTAGCTAGTCTTATTTTACCATTCAAACTGACTGAAACAGAAAAAATAATCCCAGCAAACAATAAATAAAAAGCAAAAGCTTTTTCATAACTTCTTTGGTAATATATCAGTCTGGAAGCTGGTTTTCAAAGTATAAAGTAAAATCCTAAATTAATTAAGTCTGCCAAAAACTCAGTAGAACCCAGCTTTTCTCTCTGTTTTTTATCTTGACTGTTTTCCCTTAAAATCTGTGGTCTCGAAACAATTGCTCTGAGTGCTGCTTTGCATTTTGCTTACAGAAAAATTGTTAGAAGAATATCAACAGAGACTACAGATAGGCAGCGCAGTTGCAGGAAGGTGTGGTAGAGCACTTCTAGAGTTCCTGGACAACTATTCGAAATAATGACCTCATCAGTATTAGTGTCTTGATATTTAAGATAATTTTAGTAACTTTATCCAAAAGTAGATCACGCCATAAGTTTGCTTTAAACGATCCTCATTGAACTATCACATTTATTTCTGATCTGTTAATTTATTATTACCCTTTTTTAAAATTTTTCCTGCATGTAAAGACTTACTTTAAAATGCTACGAACAGGGAGCATTTAGGCAGTAATGCTCGTGCTGGCAGCAGTAATATCTTACTGATACTGGATCTGTCTAGTAAATGTCTTTGTGTGATTCAGAGGGACAGATTTTTATCCTGCAAGAGGAAAGATGCGGGAGCCAGAGAAAATTCTAAGCCTTCTAATCCCTAAGATGCACTGATAGAAATGACAACTGGCAAAGTACTCGGGAATAGTGGGCATCAATTCATGCGAACAAGAGCGCAGATGAGAAATACGCTGTGTTTGTCAAGGACATGGAGTATGTCCAGGACAAGCTGTAGGTAGAGACCCTTCTCAAGAGAGCTGGTCTGAGGAATGGCTGGCTGTCCAAGGAGGAATCTTGGCTGGAGCATGGGAGATGGTTCCCTGATGAGCAGAGCTGACAGACTGCCTTGTTTCTATAAAACTGTACACACGTTTCTATTCTTGTGCTGCTCCTAGCCATCTGATGTTTGCCCTCTTCCTCTGCTAGGAGGTTTCCCGAGGGCTTCATGGTTCCTCCCTAAACTTCGATCTGCTTCAAGCACACATGCATTACACAGATCTCTTCGTAGTGGCACAGAATCTGTCATTGAGGCAAGTGGTGTGGACTGCATATGGCACTGCAGCCACCAAGTACCTGAACCATAGGGGAATTCATGAGGTGGTTTTGTGTGTGTGTGTGTGTGTGTGTGTTGGGGTTGTTTGGTTGGTTGGTTTTTGGTTGGCTTTTTTTTAAAGTATGGAAGAAAAAGCAGAAAGGAAAAAAACCCTCCATCCACCCTTGGAACCTGTGATTTCAGAGGAAGCCAATAAGCAGAACCATCATTTTGTAATAAAAAATGCTTTTGTTTTCCACTGGAATGAAAATGAAACTGTTCAACACTCTCCTGCCCTGCAGTGCCATTAAGCTAGCAATAAAATGTTCACTTAGGGTGGGGAAAATCCAAGGTTAGAGCCCTCTGTGTGAATCAACTAGAGCAGGAGCTTGAGAATCTTGGTCTTGTTCATCCAGAACTGAATATCCTCACCACCACAAGTTATTGGCCGTCTCAGCCAACCAGAATGTGTTCTAGACACATTGCCTTCAAAAAGCTCCATTTCAATGAGCTGCCATTTTCTTATGGGGGAAAAAACATATTGAAATATGTAATATAAAGCCCCTTAGCCTGATCAAAGCCAGGATAATCATGCATGAACTTCTCTTTAAATTATTTGTTGAACTAAATGCAGGTCCCTCTTTGTTGCCACACAGACCTATGCGTGAGGTGCTAGGGACAAATCTTCTGCTTGATTTACAGCTTTTTCTTCCCAAACAGATTTCAAAAGTTCTAATAACTGTTTCTGGTGCTGGTGACAAGTGATCTGTGAACCCGGTAGAGAAGGATGCAATCACCTCGCTTACCTCATGCGTCACTTTCTCCTTTTCCACTGGCACCTCATCAAATGTCTTCACACTCAGTGGTCGCTTCTTGCAGTTGTTACTGAAAGCAAGAAAGTTGAGGGGTCACCATAAAACCCAAACAGATGCTGCACCAGTTGGTAGCTCAAGTAACATCCCTGACACAGCTCAGTTTCCTGGACCAGTCTTATTTTTTCATCTCTTGTAACTAAATAAACAATGCCCTAACAGATTTGTCTGTCCAACTCCTTTAAAGCAGCCATATTGAGAGAGGACAGTAAATGGTGCCCAGCTATATCACATCTTGCTTTCCCTTCTGCCCACTGTGTATATTTTTCTTACCTAGTTTCCACTGCACTCCAGCGATTAACACAGTTGTTCAAGTTTTCTTCCACAGGGCAAGTTTTGGAGTTAGATTCTCCATCAGGACACAAGGTGATGTTCAGTGGAATATAGTCTTTACCATCCTGTATAATTAATAATACAAGAGAACACAAAGCTGGTAAAGTTCATTTTGTACTGCATCTCAGACGTAAAAGGTTATCGTATTCTACAGAGCTTTACTAGATTTTATTTTAACTTTATGATGTTTCTTCAAAGTGATTATGACCCTCACAACATGTGGAAGTTAGAATTATAGATTTATCCAACATTTACTGTGTAGGAGGCTTTATATGAGGAAGATGGCACATTTTGGGAAACCTATGACACAGAAAGGCTGAAAATGGTCTGTCATATTCCAGTACTCATCTGCAGTTAGTGTGTTTTCTCTCCCAGGCATCTCAGCCTGAGCTATTGCTTCACTGGTCTTTATAGCAGTTGTAAGACAACCAAATGTCCCTCGCATATGGCACAGCAGTGCAACAAGGTATTGAGGGTGTCAGTGTGTCTGCATCCAGTTTAAAAGTAGCTGGTTTTGCTGACTTTCACAGCAGCATCTCTAATGAGTTTACAGCAATTTCTTTGTGATCGTGACTACATTCCAGATGTGTGGCTGTTCTGCTTCAGTGAAAGTGAACAGAATTTCACTGATCGCTTCAGGAAAGCAGTCCTCTATATTGTCATTGTGTTGGCCTCTTTGAGAATTCCAAGCGACCAGTTTCAGGGACACCTAAATCCAAGTTGAAGCAATGTGTTTGGGAGAAGGGAGGGAGCGACATGAAGTCACAAAAGCCCTATGGCCCATATGACTTTAACAGATTTTGGGATTGGTAGAGGAATATTGCCTACTTATGGACTTTTTGCTTGCTTATGTTCAACATAAGGAGTTGCAGATTAGCAAGAGCCAGTCCTTAAAATGGTAGCCTTAAAGGATTTTATTTCTTGTCCTTACAAGAAATTGATGCTGAGAGTTTAATAAAATTCAGCACACATCATAATAAGTTCTGCATTGTCATTACACCCCTGCAGTAATCCTCAGAAATGACTCTTCAAGTCCTAAAACTATTTGTCCAAATTTCCCTTTGCTTGAATTGTTTTTTGGTTTTAATTTTGAGACACAGTTAAGAGCCTTATTCCCTTATCATGATTTTTATGTCTCCTTAATTTACTTTGGTTATTAGAATAAAAATCACAAGCTCTTCATATCGCAGACTGGACTCCCTTCAACTGAGCTTCACTAAATTCGTTTACAAACAGGAAGGAGCTGGAGGAGAGTGTTTGATTTCTTCTTGAATTAAATTGACAGTTACATAACTGGACTGGTTGTTTTTACTGAAGAAGAAAACAACTGATTTAACTATTATGAAATTAATAATTATGTAATTGACTTTCTGAGCTTTAAACGGCATCATTTTAAAGCTCCTAAGAGCACTGATGAACATAAGCTCAGAAAATGAGAGAGAAAGTTCAGACCAACTATTGGCAGTTTACTATGTTGGAATCTAATTAAAATTGTTTGTGAGATAAAGCACTATTGTTTCTCTAAGGGGCAGCTAAGCCTTTTTTTAATTAATGTAAGTTTCTGCTTATTATGGATGGATAAACATCGAGTTTTGAAATATAATCCCCTTTGAATAGTTAACATTTTCTTTACTCATCCCAGTAGCCATTTTCCTTGTGACCTCTGTTATGAAGTAAAATCTAATATTACTGCTCAACATAGTCTTTACCTGTGTGCATGTCTACGCGTATCCACATACGTACACATCTATACGTACACATTTGTTGAAGACACGTTTGCGTTGCTGTACCTGCTGTACATTGGCTTGAAGGAGGTCTCCTAAGCGTTCCACAAGCTCGGTGAAGGTAGGCCTCTCTGTGGGTACTCCATGCCAACAATCCAGCATTGTCTGGTAGCTGGATAAAAACACAAGTATTAAGAAAGGAAAAGGACAGGAGCTTTGCTTCCAAACTGCTTCTTTCTGCTGCTGCTTGTTTTGGTCATTGTTTAGATAGTTTTGGATTAAGACAGGTTCAAATCTCCATGTGCTGAAATTCTATTCTAGTTTCCATGTGGGATGCTTTTTCCTTCTATATTCCTGCCTCAGTTGAGCCTGTAGGCTTTTTATTTTCACCTAACTTAAAATTTGACTGATGGGCCCCACTGATATTGCTGAAATAAGTCATAGTTATGGATGCCTAGTTTCTGTCACAGAATTGGAAATCAAGGCAGACACAGTAGTCTCCTGAACTGAGATTAATGAACTACAACTGACGCGGGGAGATCTGTTAATCTTGTCGTTGGCAAAGGTCAAGCTGACTTGGTCTGTCTTTAGCATTCGTCTGTGGTATCAGGACACCCCAGATCTGTACAACTACAACATTTACTGAAAACAAAATACATAGCTGTCATCTAATGAGGTCTCCTTCCCCCTCCACACTTAAATACAATCTATTTTGTAGTACTTAAATGACATGTATAAGCTCTCAATACAAAACCAGGAGCTCTTACATTTCTGGAGTAGAGTACTCTGGAGATCTCATCCGAGTTCCTTCTTTGAGCCGGCGGCAAAAGTCCTCATCTATCTGCACTCCAGGGTATGGTGAGGCACCTGATGGGAGAAATAAGGTGGAGGCTTCAGAACGGCACCATCCCTATTTCCCCGTCCAGTGAGTTAAACAGATATTGGTGATATCTGCTGAGCATTTGAGATTAGACCTGGAGTCTGACAGTAAAAGAAGCTAGAGCAAAGAAGGGGTTGCAGTCACTTACTATCTTCATGTCTTGTTTGGAAACCCATTACAGACTCACTCTGTCTCTTTAAAGATGTCAGTCATGCTGTCTCCTCTGCATTTGTGATACAGCTGGGACAACTCCAAGGTAAAATATGGCAGAAGAGAAATAAATTTTATTAATTTGAGACTTTAAATGACCTCTTGGTCAGTGGTAGAAACGTTCTGGCTCATTCAATTGGTTACATACCATTTTCCAAACTGTCAGTCTGCCAATACACTGCACTGAGTGAATACACATGGAGTAACCAAGTCCTGCTCATCACTCGTTGCTTAGTCTCTGGCCTCACAGGCCTCTGTGAGTAAGTGCAGAGAAAGCTGTAGGCATCGGGCTCCTGCAGAAGGCTGTGAGAACCCTGCAGTTCACCCTCAGATCTAGAACAGCAGTCCTTCTCTCCTGGCTCACCAATTTAATATTTTATATGTATTATGCAGTCCTACAGGTAAAATTTCCTTGAAAAATAACCTTCCAAATTTGTAGCCTTGTTTTGTTTTCTGAATGTGAATTTAGTGCTGCTTATTTTCAGGGCAGCTCAAATGTTAGTGTGAAACCTGGGAGGACAGTTCATGGCAACAGTAATTGCTTTGGAGAGGTAGACTTCTGTAAAGGGACTGTTTGGATTATATTAACTTGCACAAAAGTTGGCCTAGCAGTCATCAAAATGAAGGAGTGAGACTTGCTTCATTTCCTGTGTAAATGGTTATCTTCAGAGGAATGACTAGGATAAATCCATGTATGCATTGAATGCGCTCTTCAACTAATGAACGAGTGGGGGCTTTCAGAGGTTGTGATCTTTGCTGTGTGACATCTACACTTTATGATGCACCGTAAATAAGGGGAACAAATGTGTAATTTGAAAAAGTTCTCTGGCATCTGAGTAATTCAGACCTCAAAGGTAAAATTAAAGAGTTGTCTACACTAAAGTTTGAAAAGTTACTGAACCTATTGTGGATAGACCTAAAAGATCTGTAAGTTTTCCTCCCTTCCTTCTCAGGAAAGGCTCCACATGCAGCACAACCCTTGTCTTTCATGTTTTGGCATCCTAGAGGCTGCATGGTGCATTTGGAATAAAATTTAATCAAGTCTTAACACAGGAGGTTGAATGGAATCTGAATCTGTATCCAGCCCTCGAGGAATCTGTGTATGATTTACTGTCTGTAACATTCCTGCCCACTTCCTGCATTTTTTTTTTTGGGAATACCATCATGTGTTGTGCAGTTGGGGGCACAACAAGCACAGCAGAAGTCTTTTGTATGAAAGCAGTGAAGAAGGTG
Organism: Antrostomus carolinensis; assembly: GCF_000700745.2. NCBI lineage: Eukaryota > Metazoa > Chordata > Aves > Caprimulgiformes > Caprimulgidae > Antrostomus > Antrostomus carolinensis. The sequence goes on along the minus strand of NW_010305378.1, from coordinate 6,682 downwards.
CCAAAATGTGGCTGTTGCCGGAATTCTTCTACTCTGTGAATTTGACTGCTCAATCTACAAAACTGTGCACTGGGGAGCAAAGCTCCTGGCAACTTCTGAAGAGGGCATCATCTCCACACATCAAAGAGCCTCTGATAACACTCAAAGCTTGGGAACACTTAGCCACAGCACATCTGAATTCCCTTGATGTGCAAGCATCAGATCACAGTACTCGGAATATTTCCTGGCGTTACGTAGATTGGGAATAGTCAGGAACTTCATTTCTGCTTTGTATCTTGATTTTCCTTCCTAGTTTTGTCTTGGACTGTCTTTATGATCATAATAACCTGCTAAGGTAATGTTCAGCTCACATGGCATCACCCATTAGCCAAAGATCTCAAGACAGGCTTCTACCTACTCAGAAGATCTGAGTAAACAGATGAATGGAAACTATAGTGTCACTTTCCTGCAGTTACAGGGTGACAAAATGGTAAGGGCAGGAACAGGGTCTGTGTACATCTCCTGAGCTCTCACTAGCTTGTCTTTTCATCTGTAGGAGTTTATCTTTACCAGCCTTCACAAGGTACTGAGGCTTCATGAAGACATCTGCGACTTGCCCAGTTGATCCCATATCTATTTAAGAGTGAGGCAGCCTCTCAAGTGAGCATGAGCCTCACTTGATCTAGTTAGCTCTAGGCTGTCAATGCAGCTGTTTTCCACTGACCATCCTGACGTGCCAAAGAAACCCCTCGCTTTGCTGAGTATCACTGGCCCCATCTGGTTCATGAGAACAGCAGAAGTTATTGCCAAGAATTAGTCTTGCAAATACATTGATTGGGTCTGCGACCCTGAGGGCAACACAGTACAACTGGATGAGGAGGGATGGAGAATTCCACTTGATCTCACAACCTGAGTTATCTTTCTTTGATTATAATATTAATCATATCAACTGTAATATATTGGTGAGAGCAAGTACAAGGAAGGCAAAGAAGATTAATTTTGATTGCAAGATCTTTTGGTTGTTTATATTTTGACCACTGCTGGCTTCCTAGCAGCTGGAGGCAGCTCAGATCTCAAAAGCAAAGCACTCTCCCTTTCCCACCTCCACTCACTATTGTATTTCATCTGTGATAAACCCAGTAACTTGGATTTGGGATGCTGAGACAGCTGGGGAGAAATGTAGGCTGAAACATACGGTGTAAGGTCTACACATGATGTTTTCCTTGAGGGAAATCTCTTCCAAAATGCTCAAAGATGTGGCATGCATTGGATACAGCAGCACTCTTTTGATCTTGGTTTTATTTTAGTAGGATGATACGATGCTGATGTTATACTACCAGGCACTGCTTGTTTACATAATTACCTTTGATTGCATTTTGCACAGTGCGCATTTAAATTCCAGGAGATATCGACATTCTGTAATGCGCCATGTAAGTGATTTCAAGATGTGTTCAACATTGCTGGCATTACCTGACGTGAGGTGTGCTGGCTTCATTTAAATAATGCAAAGCTCAATGCAAACTCAGGCCCAAATGAAAATTAACCGTCTCTCAAGTCTTGATTTCCCTGTGTATCACCAAAATGGATCCAGTCTGCCAGCCTTTCTGGAGGAAGCCTATTGTGCTTCATTCAACTTCTGACCCTGAAAGGACCCATGTTCAAACTAAACTGTGCTTTTTGCTATTCAGTATTTTTTCCTTTTTTTTTTTTAGAGGGTGCTAAGTCTGTGGGACCCAGTAAAAACCAGCAGTTTTAAATGGGAGCCAAAACATACCCTGTAGCAATGACAAATAACTTCCATCCGCTAGCTTTCAATGATCTGTAAAACTTTTATATAAGAGAGTTCAATCAGTGACACAAATCCTTAATTAAATATTTATCGTGTGAGCTGCAGATGTGAGTAGTGCCAAACCACAGCCATGCCTGGATGATCTGTATGAAAAACCCTCTTAGAGAAAATGACTGCTTTTGAACCTGTGCCACGGACTGAAGAAAGCAGTTTGTGATCTACGTCATAACAAGGGCAGAGGCTGCTCTACGGATGGCAGCTCTTGGAGTAATTTAGTAGATTCCTCTGAATTCAGCAGAGGACAGTCTATTGTTCCAAGTAAGCACCTTCATTAAGAAAAGAGGCTATCTAAAATTAAAAGAAACCAGATAAATTATTTTAAAAAATAGTTAAAAATAGAGATTAATTTCAGTGACTATATTTTAATTTTTATTAAGTCTTCAGTATTAAAGGCCAAATGGCTTGAAGTTCACATCTGTTAAACTCTCTCAGGACCTTTGGGAATGGCATAAACAGTTTGCCTTCTGCAGTGGTCCTTGCCATTCATCAGTATTCCATTCATTTGGTTCCTTGGAGATGCCCAGTGGAGAGACTGTCCCCTCATGAGTGTGTCTCTGCATGCTAATGCTAACGCTTCTCCTTGAATAATCTATTAGAACTGGGACATTGCCGGTGCTTCTGGAGGTGTGTCTTTCTGTGGTGTTTCAAAACACATGCAGTGGGTGATGCTATTACAGAGCCATGGGAGTGTGACACCAAAGCAACAAAATTCTAAATAAATAGGACTGAACCCCAGAGAAAGCAGTAACTGCCACTTGTTTTAACCACTTGAGTGTGAACTTTCTGTTTTGCATGCTGATACAAACTACAGGAAAGTCCAAATCCAAAGACTTGGACTGAAATCAGGTTGTGATCTTTGCAGCCAGGCCTAAATAAAGATAAGGATAGAAACAGCTCCAAACTTTGCATACAGATTTGGACTTGGCATCTTGAGCCCAATCATTAATTTCAACTGATCCATGAGCCAAAGATAGTAGGAGATTACAGAGTTTGCTTTAAAATTCAGCAGCTTAAGTTGACAATGCTTCTTGTTTTCTTTTGTCTGTGAATGCTGATTAAAAAGCCAGAGCTGACATTCCTAAATTCCCTCAGGAAAACAAAACTTGCCACTCTGCAAAGGAGAATCTGAGAGCGGGTAAGTCCAACTGTCTGTAAGACTGCTTGTCTAAATTTCAGGGCTTTATCTGCTGGACAGTAACCAGATCTCAGTAGGCTGAGATTTCTAACAGCACCGTAAGATGAAATTTATAGTACATAAAGAACACCATTACTATTCTTTCAAAAATGTTGTGGCTTGCAAATGATATGGCCAGAAGAGTATGTGTTCTACTCGTTCGCTGCCAAAATGACTTACGCAGAGTCTAGCACTGGTTCTCGTATCAACTTGACAGCAGCTGCTGCCAATACATTTTTCTTAGAAAATCTTAGATTTTGTGGGGAAGATAATCAAGCTGGGATAAAATGTCATGTGGGCAAGCTCCCTTGTGTCCCATGGGCTGCCACTGGCAACATCAGACCACTATGTCAACAGCAGTGTAATCCTTTGCAACCTTTGAGCTGTGTGGTTTCCTGAGGCAGACTGCTTGGGGGGAAAATATGGTTTGACAGGGAAAATCCATTGCTCTCAAAGAAATATTTCACTCCCGAGAAGCAGAGGCTTGCATTATCTCTGTGCTCTGCTGGTTTCAGTTATTACAAATGTTAGGTCCAGGGTTTTGGATTTTGTTTTGGTGTGTCCTTCTCCCTCCCCTCAATATTCACTGTTTTCATGTACTTTGCCAGGTGGAATTCTCATTGACTTCAGTCCAGTGACTTTATTTTACACCTGATCTGCACTGTGCCATTGTATTAACGGAAACAGAAACCTGGCACCATGTTATCACCTTTTGTTTAAAGCTTTTCATAGCAATAGAGCCGTAAATTAGGGGGAAAAAAAAAATTAAACCATTCTTACCTAGAGAAAATATTTCCCATAGCAGCACTCCAAAAGACCATACGTCGCTCTGGGTTGTGTAAATTTTATCGAAAATAGCTTCTGGTGCCATCCATTTGAGTGGAAGTCTTGCCTAAAAATCAGAGAATCATTAAGGTTGGAAAATACCTCTAAGCTCGTCAAGTCCAACCGTCAACCCAACACCACCATGCCCACTAAACCATGTCCCTAAGTGCCACATCTACTCATCTTTCAAATCCCTCCAGGGATGGCGACTCTACCACTTCCCTGGGCAGCCTGTTCCATTGCCTGATAACCCTTTCAGTAAAGAAATGTTTTCTAATATCCAACCTAAACCTCTCTCGGTGCAACTTGAGGCCATTTCCTCTCGTCCTGCAAGAGCAAATTGTCCTTTTGTCCAACACTACCATGCCCACTGTTGCCAGAATTGTTGTTATTAATCTGCTTGAGCCCTAAGGGAATAAAAAGTGGAGATCAGCATTTCAAGTTTCTTCCACTTACATCTCCTTTCCGTACGTAGTCGGGGTCTTTATAAATATCCCTGGCTAGTCCAAAGTCACAGATCTTAACCACGTTGTTCTCTGAAAGAAGGATGTTCCTTGCTGCCAAATCCCGGTGAATGCACTGTGAAGGAATGAGGACAAGCAAGATCAGAGGGTCTTCCTGGACAACGAGCCACTGCTAGAGTTTAAAGCACGAGACCTTTTTTGGAAATGGAAAGATAACTGAACTTCAGGTTAGAGAAGGAAAATGTGTGTGGGAATCATCTGCAAATATACTGTCATATGCAAAAGAGAAAATAACTCAGGGAACAAGCCAAGTATTACAGTTACTTTTCTGATTTTTCTATATGAAATACCTTTCACAGTTATGATGAGACGAAGGGAGTGCCATTTTCAATTAATTGTTCTGGGGCAAACTTGGGAGAGGTCAAAAAGCAGCTGCAGCTACAATTGCACGTGCAGTCCCATGAGTGTTTGTGAGACTGGGGTAACTGTGTCAGGATTCTTCTGTGTGCTGCCCCGGTAGCTGTGTGGTGAGTGCAGTCTCTCATTTTTGTGCATGCTTTGACATGTGTATTACATTCAATTGACATGAAAAGTTGTATCCAAAAGAGGTGCTAACTTTGCTGATAGTCCCTAACGTTGCTGACAACCTAAATCAATAGCTGGATACTCCCTCTTCATTTTTCAGTAGTGCTTTTGTTGACAATACCAGAAGGATCTTTCTCTATGAGAAACTTTTTCTGCCTTTATTTATGAGGCAGTTCCATGAATAGTCTTACAATCTGTATTCCCTCCTATCTAAACTCTCACGTTACAGGTGCCAGTCCTTGTAGCCAAGAAGTGATGACTATTTCTTCACAACCCCTTCAGAGCTACTTATTGCTTAACCACCGGAGTTAATGTGATCTCCAGCACTTCAATATAAGAGCAAAAAGCAGATTACTCAGCCTCAAAAGTATACTTGGATTTCTTCGTATCAGATATTCATGATTCTGTGAAAGAAGTTCAGCCCTGACATTTTTGTGAGCTCACTTTTCGGGAGGCGAGAAACTCCATGCCTTTTGCCACCTGGAAGCTATAGCAAATGAGATCCTCCAGGGTCAGGGGCCGCTTGTACAGATCCTCAGCATCTAGGAGAGATCACAGATACAGCACAACACTAGAGCAACAGCTACAAACTTCTTTGGCACTGCTGCCACTTGCATGCTGATGACCCCAGCCCTGATTGTTACTCAAGTAACAATCCTGCATCCTGAGGATTGTTACTTGAGTAGTAGTAGTTTAGGAACTACTGACCTAGAGGCAGAAGAACACATGATTTTAAAAGTTCAGTCCAACATTAATCATGTCATTTAGGTAGGGGGAAAGCAACACCTGGGGATAAAAGTGAGGGAAACTATTTCTAGTGAGTGAGTGACGAGACTGGGGACAGACTGGCCTCACAAATCTTCTGGTAAATATCGCTATTGCTCCTCTTAAGCAACAGGAGCAGCTTTTATATGCATATATTATTGCAAATCTCTTTTTGTGAGAAAGTTGGAGGGAGGCATAGGCAAGAGAAAGAATTTGTGATTTCAGGAAGAAGTAAAGCTGTTGTAAGGGCTTGTAAAGTGTGTGGCTGTGTGTGGCACTAGCCAAGTGACAGAAATCTTCACAAGAAAAGATCTGGGATTAGGTAGGTTTCTTTTACCTTCTTCATCATCTTCTGAATCGCTGTAACTCTTATCTTCAATAAATCCTGAGCTGGCAGAGCTTCCTGTGCTGGCTACACTCTCAAGGCGCCTCTTGATCAATTCGGTCAAATCACTGTTGGACTCATCCAGACTTTTTTCTGCTTGGTCAGAGTTTTCCTGGGACTAGGAATGGTAGAAAACTGATTTTTAGCTTTGGGTGATGCAATGCCTGGGCATTCAAAATATGTAAAAGAATGGCATACAGAGAAAGTGTCATCTGGAGATGAGCTCAGAACATGTTTGAATGTGATGTTCCCTGAATATCAGAACTAATGAGGCCTGGTTTCCTATTTGTTAATACAGAACCTCCCATTTTACTGAGAGCAATATTCCACCATAAAAGTTATCTGGAAGCTGGTTGGCTGAGATCGATAGATGAGCAGAGAGATACTGTCATCTGTACCTCTTGCTTTCTTAGGAAACCATGCTAAAAATCACAGATACATGCATGATGCGCACTCAAGTGCATCTGTCTCACCCTCTCTTGGGGAGCAGGACATAACCAGTCCCTGTAATTCATGGAAACAGTGGTGAGAAAAGAACTTTTCAGTGACTGTACCAGGAAAATCTCCTTTTCTTATACAGGATACCTTATGTACTTTAGTGCCTGTACACAATAGCAACAATAATAATAATATAATAATAATAATAATAATAATAA